>NC_141607.1:34974078-35127732 GCF_047967505.1 Dipteris shenzhenensis
CATGTGAGTAAAGAGAGTGAATGTGAGTGGTGAGGTAGAAAGAGTGCTAGAGAACAGTGAAGGGAGGTTAGAGACAAAGGATAGAAAGAGGGGGCAGTGTGAGTAGAGAGAGAGTGTGTGAGGTAGAAAGAGAGTGAGTGTATTAGAGAGTGGTGAGGGGAGGTAGAAAGAAGGTGAGGGGAGGTAGAAAAAGGGGGGGAGGAGGTAGGAAGGAAGGGGATGTGGGAATATGGAGATAATGGTAGAGGGGGTGCGGCAATGAAAAAGTAGGGTGTGGCGGAGGGGCAAGGAAGGGGGGGAAGGGAATGGAAGGGGGAGGGGACCAAATTTAAAGCAAGGAGTGACTCATCATATAATGTAATGGGGTCAAGTCCCCTTGTAGAAGTTTTGGGGACTCATTGCGATGACTTCCTCTAGCGATGGTAGAGGAGATAGGCTGCTACCACCTCCAAAGCTTCTTAGCCTGAAGCTCCCAAAGAGAATGATTCAACTAACACAAATCTAGGGACAAGACCCAATCATGAGATGGACACTACTAGGGAGCAAGATGTAGACATGTAGTAAATGACAAGAGACAAGACCGTAGATCTATCCAATCTATGGTGCTTCACCCTTCACTTGGAGGATAAAGACATGCAAGACTTGCAGAAAGGTATAGCTAAAAGGACTTAAGAGACTACTGACAGGCTTTAGATCTGCACCCAAAAACTTCTCACTTTTCTAGCACGACACGAATAGAATACATAATGAGAAAGCGGTTTCTTTTGCTGCACAAGCTTAGAAACATCCTTCTCATGGAGTCCCTCCCTAGCATATGATGCAGCAAACCAAGAAAGGGCAAGCCTTGCAAGAGGTGTCAAACTTATGTGGGAGCTCTCCAAGGAGGTAGTTGAAACCATTTTAAAGCCCCCGTGACCCTGAAGCAATCGACATCGGAGCAGTTCTCACCGAGAGTAAGGAGAATCTTTAATGATCCACCCTTTGCCACCCCCTCAAAAGGAGATCCTAAAAAAACTCGAGCAGATACTAGCTCTATCAAAGGTAAGCTTCCTACGACAAAAGTTCACAATGGAATGCTGACTGAAACCACAAAATGGCTCTATTCCTATGTGGTGGTAGGATACATCCACGGACCTCGACCACCTACAATGCTCCTTGAAGGATGGGTGAGGAACTTTTGGTCTCGAAAAGGGTTGAATGTCACTAGCATTCGCTTCTGAAGGAATGGATACATTGTTTTCCTTTTTGAAAAACTGCAAATGGCATCAGAAGTAGTGCAGAAACACCAAGTAGACCAACTAGAATCGAGATCCACCACTAAGGAAAAACCATTAGATAGCACAGAGGAAGAAGAATTCATAGAAAACACTCAGGAATTTGAAGCTCAACTTGAATGAGTAGAACATGAAGCCCTGGACAAAGATGATCCACCATTTACTCTAGTGAAAGGGAGAAAATCTATGCAGGCTGAAAGGTGAAGTCTACAATCAACCCCTTTGAACAAGAAGCCTAAGGACCCAATATCCACAAAGAGAGAGAAGGGAGGGAGAAGAGAAGGCTATCAAGAGGCTTCACCTTGGTAATGCAGGTTAATTTTAAGAAGAAAAGAAACAAAAACAATACCCAATGATGCAAAAACTAGATTTATTCTCTTTCCTTAGTATCAATGTTCAAGGATTATCAAATGATCTTAGATCAGAAATTCTCAAAAGATGGATCCATGGAAGAGGTCTCAACCTTGACTTTCTAGCACTACAGGAAGTCAAAATCGGGGGATCAAAGTTTAGGTGGCAACTTAGATAGATTGATGACAAAAGACTGTGATTCTGCATTGATCATGAAGAGGGCAGAGGGGGGGGCAGTGCTAAGAGTTTCCAAGCACTTTTCCAAGGAAATAGAAGGGGCCTTAGCCACCTTTGGTCAAAATGAAATAGGGGTTGACTTCATGTACCCCAATCTAGTGTGTCAAGTTTTCTCGGCCTACGCCCCCAACACCGTTAGAGATAGAGTACTCATGTGGGAAGGAAAATCCCTGAAAGGTAACACTATCCTTCTGGGGGATTTCAACATGGTCGAAAGCAGAAGAGATAGATGGAACGGGCTAGGCAACATTCTAAGAGGGAGTGAGCTGACAACCTGGAAGAACCTAAAGGATCAAGCTTTCTTGATTGATGCTTTAAAAGACACCGCTTTCACCTGGACTAATAACCAGTTAGGATGGAACCATAGAAAATCTTGGCTGGACAAAGCCTACTTTTCTAGAAGACTCATGGATGACACTCTTTGTCACAAGGCTAGTGCTCTTCTATCCCTCCCCTTCTCTGACCTTAAGCTAGTTTTAATTTCCCTAAAAAAGGGAGAAGGGAGGAGGTTTCAATCATGGTTCAAAGAAAACCCTTTTTTCTTTTCAGCTATCATATGTTCCAAAAAAAAAAGCAAGAATTTGGCAAAAGGCATTTGGAGGAGCAGCAAGCACAACAGACAAATGGGTGAGAGCCATAGAATGCACAGGTTGCTTCTTGAAAGTGATTAAGCAAAGATCGAATAAAGCCAGACTAAAGAAACGACAAGCTCTAGAAGACCTGATCAAGAGACTTGAGGAGGATAATTCCCCTCAGGGACAGGCACAACTAAAAAGTGCAAGAAACAACCTGAAAATTGAGGCAAAAAATGAAGCAAGATAGGTCAGAATATATACAAGAGAGTGGTGGGAAGGAAAAAGCGACATGGCCAATAAAGAAATGTACAGAAGCCTCTGAAAAAAACATGCCAAGGAATCCTTGGATGTGTTATAGAAAGACAGGAGGCTCGTGCAGTACCCTAATGAGATCATGGAGCTAGTCGTCCTGGGGCACCAACCCCTTACTAAGGAAACCTATCATAAGCTTGAGTATGAGATGAATTTAACAATATTCCATGAGTAGAAATTATTCAAATTAACAAAATTATTCAAATTAACATGGTTGTGTTCTACACCAAAAGAGCTCTAAAGATGTATTTACATCTTGAAATTTGAGTAACACATGAAACAATTACATTAATTTGAAAGGAGATGGGTTTTCATATATTAGTGTATTTTTTGTTTTACCCCCCCTCATCTAAAATACCCTCCCCCCCCTTGGGACTTACATATTATGAAAAATATGTACAAATATAATTTTTTTTTCAAGGTATATACCTTATATTTTGTGGGAGGGGGGACATGAAATTTTCATATAAAACCCTTGCATATTTCAAAATTTTAAAGTAAATCCATGCATGTCATATATTATGGACCTTGTCCCCCCATACCTTGGATTTTGGACAAGGGTAGTAACGTATTACACGTTGAGTTGGCGCCCCAGGCTAGTCATCACTTTCAAGTTGGAAAGACTGAGATCCTCTCAACCAAAAATCTAAGAGCTAGAGACCACTGTAGGCAGATGAGGATTAAATAGGTCTCGTCGTTTGATTGTCAGTACTTAGATAGAGACTTTACTCTTGACGAACTAAAAGAAGCAACTGATATTATCAAAAAAGGAAAGACTCCTAGAGAGGATGGACTCCCGATGGAGGTTTACCAGGTCTTCTGGGACATAGTGGGACCACGCCTGTTAGAGCTCTTGGAAGGCTCAAAAGAAAAAGGCTCCTTGGATCTGAGAGTTAACATAGGGATGATCAAACTAATACTAAAAGGAGGCCCCAAAGATGAGATAAAAAATTGGAGGCCATTGACCATGTTGAACACTAGGTATAAGATTTTTGCTAAGGCTTTAGCTAATAGATCAAGATGCAGAGGCAGATAAGAGAAGAATAGAAAGGCTTAATCCAGGGGCGACACTTCCTAGAGGCAATCCTCACTCTATGGGAAGGATTAGAGCTTGCCGAGGAAACCTAGCTAAATATTTGCTTCCTCAAAGTAGACTTTGATAAAGCCTATGATAGGATGTAATGGGGCTTTATCCTCTCCTCAGTCCAGGACATGGGAGTAGGCCCCAAATACATAACCTATGTTGAGGTCCTCCTCTCCCAAGCCGGAGAGAATATTGAGATTAATGGCAAGAATTCCCCAACCTTTGTGCTAAAGAGGTCCATCAGACAAAGGTCTACAACTGTTGGCTCTTTCCCACGGCTTCCATAGAAAGAGTAGGGTATTCTCAGTATGCAAGGTTCCGAGGCTTTTTGTCACCTATAGATATATCGAGGTTGTCGTTTGTAGTATATGTGTAGCTTAGGACCTCGAGTTATATTCCGATGAGAGACGTAGGCTTAAGTGTGGTAAGCAAACATAGTGCATGCATGTGTAAAAGGAACGTGCATCATCATGGTTGAGGTAATGAAGGCTTTCACCTTCATTAGGGGTTGCACGGTTTAGGGGAGTTTAAGGGTTAGAGGGAGGTTCAGTGTTTAGAAGGAGGTTCCAAGGTCTAGAAGGAGGTTCTAGAGTTTAGAAGAGGTTCTAGAGTTTAGAAGAGGTTCAAGGGTTAGAAGGAGGATCCAAGGTTCAGGGTAGAGTATATGGCGGAGAACAGCTAAGGGTTTAGGGGGAGCATAGGAGTGGGAGAGGAAGGTGTAAGAGCATGGGGAAAGAAGAGAGAGGAGGGAGGAGGAGGAGGAGAAGGGAGGAGGAGGAGGGAGGAGAAGAGGGAGAAGATGGGTTGCAAGGTTGGAGGAGAGGGGAGGAGGAGTTGCAAGGTTAGGACATGCTTTTGGACGTGGAGTACAAGGAAGCATGGACACTTGAGACAATTGCTTAGAATAGCAAAGTAGAACTCAAGACAATGCCCCAAAGAGTGTGGGCTTCATTCCATTATGGGGTATTTATACAAGTTGGAGAGCTTCTCTCTCTGCATGTAGGAGTTGTAAGACATTATCTCTCTACATGTAGAACTTGCATATAGAAGTTGCATGTAGGAGTTGCATGTAGAACTTGCATGTAGAACATGCATGTAGGAATCGCATGTAGGACTTGCATGTAGGAGTTGCAAGTAGAAGTTGCAAGTAGAACATGCATGTAGGAATTGCATGTAGGAGTTGCATGTAGAAGTTGCAAGTAGAACATGCATGTAGGAATTGTATGTAGGAGTTGCATGTAGGAGTTGCATGTAGAAATCGCATATAGGAATCGCAAGTAGAGCTTGCATGTTGAGGATTCCTAAGAGAGATTATTCCTAGCCTTATGCAAGTACAAGCAGAGCTTTGCTGCTACTCTACATACACATTATGTACTACCTAAGTCCATGTTGGCATAGAGACAACATACTCCCGGATCCATTTTATTATCCATCCTCGAGTTATGTCTTATTGTGAGCACGTACATGGGTTGCCATGCATGCAGTCCAGTGGTTGTGGAAGTTGTGTCGTGCCGATCGAGATCCAACTATAAAGCCTTGGCATCATACAATTTTCGTTCAGTTTCTAGGTAGCCTATATCCACCATTTGTTCAAACAAAGATATGTGGCGTGCTTCTAAGAAGATGACTCTTTAATAGAGGCGGCTTATAATCTGAGCATTGATCCATTCATTGGGATTGAAACTGAGTGGAGGCAAATGGCTATCGAGGTAACATGGGACCTCCAGAATGTATTACAATGTTTTGTAGAAGATAGCACTTAGGTGAAGGAAGCGATCAATGTTGCCGCACATTATTTGCTCATGCTACTAAAGTGCTTAGATCATTGTGCCTTTGATATTCCATTCTACACCAGAGTATGGTTTGATCATTGGCCAATTAATGGTGTGATCTTCATTCAAAGTGTGTATATTTGCTTTTCATTTTTTATGTCGTGGAACTGCATAGAACTTGGGATGGGTTCTGAGACATGGAGGTGCACGTAGGTACTCTTTCAAGAAGATTACATCAAAGAGCTTGGTATGGCGCCAATCAGGTTAACTTGCTTATCCAATCTTCACTAATTTGACGCTGATGAAGGTTGGTAGGGAAGTTGTCCAGGGTCCATCCACCACCTCAAGTTTTCATATCAGGATATTTGCTCCAAAATTCCTTGATGGGGTTACTGGGAAGTGGTATCTCATCAAAATCATACCCATCATTGCAACTTGGCATGGGAGTACGAATTGGATTGTTTGGATCCTGATATTCAAAATCAAATACTATATCATTTTCTACTGATGGCAGCACAAGTAGTGTCAGAGGTGATGATGGGGCAGGGAGAGAATCTGGGGACACAGGGGAGAAATATGGAAGTAGTAGTTATGGAAGGGGGAGTAGAGGGGAGGGGGGGAAGAACTAGGCAAATGGTTTGAGTAGCTTGGTAATCCTCGAGGGTAGGATTAGTAAGGGAAGGGAAGAAGCTAGGTGTGAGGGGTTCGTAAGTTTGTGACTATCATTAGGAAAAAAGGGAGCTCATTTTGGGGCCCTATAAGAAATTCACTATTTTCTCTTTTCTCTCTCTACAAAAGCAAGAAAATATGGATACTTGCGTGAGAAATGTCAGTGTGAAAAGGAATAAATATATTCTTTCACATGCTTTACATTCAATGTTCATATAAGAGCAACACTTTTCTGTGCAGAATTTGGTGATTCTGACACTGCAGACGCGTCCGGAACGGCCCAAAACCCCAAAAACGGCACTGGAAACGCTGGAATCGGACATCCGGAGGCCCGAAAACGGCCAAGAAAGGCCGAAAAGTGGGATTTGCAGCAAAACGCGATTTGGCACCTTTTGAGAGGCCCGGAAACGGCCAAAAAAGGCCGAAAAGTGGGATTTGTAGCAAAACGCGATCGGGCACCTTTTGATTTGCAGCAAAACGCGATCGGGCACCTTTTGATTTCAAAAGGTGCCCGATCGCGTTTTGCTGCAAATCCCACTTTTCGGCCGTTTTTGGCCGTTTTCGGGCCTCCGGATGTCCGATTCCAACATTTCCAGTGCCGTTTTGAGGTTTTGGGCCGTTCCGGACGTGTCTGCGATGTCAGAATCACCAAATTTTGCACAGAAAATAAATTTTTAAAAGATTCAAATTAGATCACCTCATTAATGTGACATGCTTCTACGAACATATAGTACTATTTCTTTTTCTTATTTTCATCTTCTTTTGTTGAATTTTCAACGTTACGTTGGCCCACTCCTGATTGGTTGAGAGCCTATTTTCTCTCTCTTCTAAAAGGCCCCAAAATGAGCTCCCTTTTTTCCTAATGTGGGTTACTTGAAAATGGTGAGAGGCATGAGCAAAGAGATGATGGAGGGAATAGATGTTAGGATGGAGCTTAGGGAAGGCTAAGAGGGTGGTAGCAACAAGGGTAAGTGAGGTTATGAGGTTGATAGAGAGAGTGGTTAGATATGGGAAGTTGGATTTGAGATAGGCCTTGTCATCTTCTGACACTTCTTTTTGCTGGTGCGATGGGGGATCATCAGTTGCATGGGTGGGATGTCGATTTTGTCATGCCTTGCAAATAATAGTGATGGCCTTTGTAGCAATGGCAACAAACTAGCAATAACCTTGATGGGAGGACTACCCATGAGGCATACATATGCAATAAAAGCATCCATCCTGAGTGCTATAAACCTAGCATGTATAGACAGGCAGAAGATATATTTCTCGTCTTCGGACAAGTCTTGGAAAATTATGCGCAGAGTTTTGGTCCCTATGGAACATTCCCATTTGATTGTTGGGTGAGCGGATATGATCCTGATTTGGAGTTAGTTCCATTGGATAAGCACTCGTGCGTTGAGGTGATCTTCCACTTGTAGAGCAGCCACAAGCTCTTGATGCAAGTGAGTGCTCGTGATACAAATCTAATCCTAACTAAGGAAGGCTTGGGTTTCCCAAATCTTCATTTTTATTAGGGATGGCTTGCGTGTTGAAGTAGTAGTGCTTAAGTCGGCTCTCATTTATTGTTGTGTTGAATTGGACTCCATCCAATGTTTCTAGCAGCACAGCTCCAATGGGATTCATAGTCAGAAAGGCAGATGCTAGAAGCACAGCAAGATTCTTATATGAGAATGTGATCACCCAATTTGAATGCCCCATTGAAATTGTGTCAGATAGAGGCACACATTTTGTCAATGAGGTAATCCAAGAACTCTTGTCTGGCTTTATGATAATCCATAGAAAAAGCACATCCTATTACCCCCAAGGGAATGGACAGGCCGAATTCAACAACAATATATTTTGCATTATCCTCACCAAGGTAGTAGAACCACAACGTTCTGATTGGGTAGAGAAACTGAATGCAGCCTTATGGGCATACCAAACCACACTCAAGGTCAGTACAGGGAACACACCTTTTCAATTGGTGTACGGCCTTGAAGCTATCATCCCACTAGAATTTGTAATACCAAACCTATGCATAGCAATACAGGAACACATGGGAGATCATGAATCCTTGAAAGAAAGACTCTATCAGTTGGAGAAGCATATAGAGACAAGACTAGTTGCCTACCATGCCATGCCAATAGAAAAACGCAGAAGAAAGGTATGGTTTGATAGAAATCTTAAAGCTAAAGACATCAAGGAAGATGACTCTGACTGCTTTAGCTTTAACCCATTTTGTAAAGTAATCAATGACTACAATGATGTAGCATGCCTTTGTTCCCTTTGCTACTGGATGGATGGATCCCACATAGTCAATCCCCCATTTTTCAAATGGTTTTTGTGCAACAACTATTGTTAGGGGATTGAAGTCTTAAAGTTGTGGTTTAGTAGTCCGTTGGCATACATCACAGCCTTTTACATATTCATAGGCATCTGCCCAATAGCCTGCAAGGAGGACTTTTCTTGCTGTGGCTTCCCCTTGGGAGTGTCCTCCTGGAATGCCTTCATGGACTTCACTTAGGATTGGCATGATCTCATGAGCATCTTCTTAATACCTGGTCCTTGCCCATCTTGTATAGTTGTCCCTGTAATGAGTTGATAGGGTGCAGCCTTTAAAATTAGTTTTCTGGCATCTACTTCTTTCATTTCAAGGGGTGGTCTTCCTGCCATTAAGTACCCAATGATATCTCCACACCAATTTGAAACAACATCTATCTGAAATAGTGTGGCATCTGGCAAGTGATCTTCTACTCAAGTGGCTGCTTCTCCTAACTTGACACGAGACATGCCATTGGCAATGTAGTGTTGGGCACCTTTGCGGACCACTATTTTGAAGTTGAATTCTTGAAGCAAGAGGAGCCATCTGGTTATTCTTCCTGTTGTACACGGATGGTTCACAAGATAAAGCAATGCTTGATGGTCGGTGTAGAAGACAAAATCATTTGCCAGTAGATAGTGCCGAATTTCTTAACACTATACACCACTGCTAGGGCTTTTATTTCTGTGGTGGTATAGTTGATCTGTGCATCGTTGAGTTGTCGACTGGCGAAGTAGAATGGGTAGTCTTTCTTATGTTCACTAGGTTGACAAAGCACACTCCCAATTGCATACTAGGATCCATCAGTATGAACATGAAAATCAATATCCCAATTGGGAGATATAAGGATGGGTGCTATGATTAGGCACCACTTTAAAAGCTCAAAGGCTTGGTCACACTCTTCTGTCCATAAGAATTCCACTAATAGTTTGTGAAGTGGTCTGGCTATCATGGAATACTACAAGATAAATCTTCTATAATAGCCAGCATGTCCCATAAAGGCTTGTATACCTTTGGAATTTGTAAGACGAGGAAATTCCATGATGATTTTGATTTTGTCCATGTCAGTTGCAATCCCATGTTGAGAAATGATGTGTCCCAAAACAACTCCGTGGGTGACCATGAACTGGCATTTTGTTGGATCTAGGGAGATGCCATACTCCCTGCATTTGATTAGTACTGCTTCAAGACATTTGAAGTGGTCGTTTTTTTTCGAGTGGATGCACAAATCATCTAAAAACACCTGTAAAAACTTATTCAGAAATGACTTGAAAGCTGTGAACATGACTCGCTGGAATGTAGGTAGGGCATTACAAAGGCTGAATGGCATGACTCTATATGCAAAAATACCCCATTCTGTAGCAAACTTCTATTTTTGATTGGTCTTTAGGAGCAATTTGCACTTGGTTATAGCCACTAAAGCCATCCAAGAAGCTATATATTTTGAAACCTGCCACATTTTCCAACACTGTTTCTGTTAAGGGTAGGGGATAGTGATCCCTAATTATGGCGGCATTCACATTCTTTAAGTTTACGCATATTCTGAGCTTCTTGTTGCGTTTAGGCACGATGACGATGGGTGAAACCCAATTAGTGTGCTCTATCTCATAGATGAATCTGGCATCTAAGAGCTTTCCCAGCTTGTCATAAACCATGGTGCCATACTTAGGATTTGTGCGATAAGGTCCACATACCTTAGGGTGGGCACCTTCCCTTATAGATGTGTGTACTGCCACATCTAGTGAAATTCCTTTCATCTCCTTGTATGACCATGCTAGGTAGTCACGGTATTCCATTAGGAGTGCTTTGAGTTTGGTTTCATCTTCCTCTCGAAGCTATTTTCCAGTGAAAACCAGTTTTTCTTCCTCCTGGGGGATTCACAGGGGGAAACCTATGATATCACGTGAGTGTACAATAGGGGTTTTTTTTGAAATGAGGCATAAGCGTATACATTAGGGGTGGGGGCCCTTTTTAAATTTTCCAAATATTGAATTTAAGTTAGGGGGCCATGCCATATTTAAGAGGGGGGGATAGCCTACCTTGCGTAACTAGTCCGAACAAGTTTGGTTTTGTTTATGGTTTTAAATAGTCATAGGGAAAGTAATCAAAATTTGCTTTTTGTGTAATCTAAATGCTTGAGAAATAACGTAGATTAAAGGAAAGGGGGGGACATAATAGAATTTTGGTGGTATCTTATAAGCTTAAATAGGGGTGTTTTATCATCCTACATGGATCTTAAATAGGGGGTTTTCTTCAAGTTCATGCACGCAGGTGACGCCCCCCTTTAATGAAGAGTGAATCCCATGGGTTCTTCCTCCCCTTCAAGGTCGAGGTTTATTGTGCAAGTTTTTGCTAGTCCCTCATAGATTGGAGTTTCTCCAATGCTATCAGTTTCTTGAAGTTCAGATTCTCTTAGAGGTCTTGGCATTGCTATGAGGACACTGCCACTTGTGTAATTCTTGAAGTACTCTGGCACTTCTTGAAGATCGGGCTTTGATGGTGTTGAACTAGCCTGACATGTGCCATGTGTACTGGGTGGCATAGTTTCATTTACCAATTTGTTAGGCTCTTTTTGACTTTCTTTTTCTGAAGTCTCTTGATCGAACTTCATTCGCACATGTGGCTTACACTTCTGAAACTTCTTACATTGGGAACTGTGGGGTAACTTTTCCATTGGTTAGGTGTTCCCAAGTAAGGATTCATTTGCTGCGCATACTCCTTCCAGTCCCTCAGGGGACCATTCAAGAAGTGGTGGTTTTGATTTTGAGGGAGCTGGCTTTGTAAGATATAATTCGACGATCCTTGTTCAGACTTGTTTGAATTCATTGAAGTATTCGACCTTGGCTTTTTTGTGATTTCCTCCTTCAGCTTTCTTGTGGGAACTTCTACTATTATTCAACTTTGGAGGTTCAAATTTTGGAAGCTCGACTACCATTAGGGCATGCAGAATGGCTAAGTCATTATCAAAGATTTGATCTTCAATTTCAACATTCTTAGCCTCAATTTCAAGCTCCCAAGGAAAATCGGAGTCATCATTGGTATGGGTACCTCCTTTAGGTTCATCATCCCACTCGAGGTCAGTCATAAAGAATGGCACCTCTAGATCGATTGGTTCTTCATGTGTGAGTGGAGGATCTACCTGTAGCACCTTAGCATCTATCTGCAAGAAAATGGGATCTAATGAATGGCAGTTGTCGATGGTTGCCAATGTTTGTATCCAGTTATTGACATCGCTTTAGGAATCGCCCGCTATGGCATGCTGTTGTAGGGGAGCTGAAGTTGCTTGAGATTGTCATTGAAGATGTGTCATCCAACGCTCTAAGTACAATTGGTTTTATAGCTCCTGTCCCCACATTCACCCTGACTGTGGCATCGCGATTTTGGATTGTGAGTCTATCAGCAGCTCCCCAGTCATGGAGGACTGATGCTTCCTGTAACCAAGGACATCCCAGTACGATTTGATAGGATTTTTTGGGGAGATCCAAGATTGTGAATTGAAGGGAAAAGCAGACTCTTGCGACCTTTGTTGACACGCAATTCACTATTCCCAAGGGTTTAGCCCATGAATCATCGGCAAGGCATATGTTGAAATTAGCCTTTTGCATTGGTGGGAGACCCCATGCATTGTAGAGCTCCTTTGATAGTATATTTGCACCTGCTTCACCATCCACTAGGGCTTGGATTATGATTATATGCCTTGTGGATCAAAGGCACAGTAATGTTGCATGTGTCATCTCTCTCACCCATCTGCATAGGGATATGTTTGATGTCGTCTATAGGTGGAGGGGGATTTGCGAGTTCAATCCAGCCTTTGAAACTTGTTAACCCTGTGGCAACAAGGGCCAAAAATGCAATCTAGGACAACAACTATGAGAGCATTATGTGTGTAGAGTAGCGACAAAGCTTCGCTTGTAATATCTTGATCTTGAAAGATAGTATGATAAATATTAAAGGATGAGGATAGCCAAAATCCTCTCTAGAAAAGATCCAATCATACTTGCAAAATTAGGATCTAGAGAGAGAAATACTAGTCTAGAGAGAGAAAGACTAAAAGCCTACACTTTTGGAGGTCCCTCCACCTTGTGTAGAGACCCAAAAGGTCCCCCCAGTTTGTGTAGAGACCCAAAAGGCCCCCCCCAAAAGTGGAGAGACCAACATGTAAAAATATCTCTCAAATGGAATGAAGCTCCCACTCTTTGGGATTCAATGTTCAAGCTCACTATTGTGTTCATGCGATTGATTTCCATTACGTCCATGCTCTCTTACACTATCGTGTTCTAGCATGCCCTTACCCTTGCACTCTCTACCCTTGAACTCCCTCCTCCTCCTCCTTCCTCCCTCTTCCTTCCTCCTCCTCATCCTCCCCCCTTCCCCTCCTTCATCCCTCCCTTGAACTCCCTCCTCCTCCTCCTCCTTCCTCCCTCCCTTGAATTCCCTCCTCCTCCTCCTCCATCTCCTCCTCCTCCTTCCTCCTCCTCCTCCTCCTCCTTTCTCCTCAACCCCTACCCCTCGAATCTGTGAAGGAGACTAGCTCTCCACTCCTCAACCTTGGACTCCTTCTAAACCCTGTAACCCCCTCTAAACCCTGGAACACCTAGTTAACTCTCTCAACCCTACCCCCACTTCTAACCCTGAAATCCCCTCCTCCTAAACCCTGCAACCCCCTCCAAACCTTGGAACTCCTAGTTAATTCTCTCAACCCTGCCCCCCTTTCTAACCCTGAAATAACCTTCTAAACCCTTGAACTCCCATGGAGGCGAGAGCCTCCATCAATCGTTATAATCTAGCCCTCTTTCTCATTCACATACGCATGAGATCTACTTTGCATGCTTCAGCCTACACCTCTCAATGAAACACGACCCGAGGACCTATGCTACACTTGTGAACACCTATGCTAGAATGAGCAACGATACGACTGTAGGTGACCAACACTTTCGAAACCTGCAATTGGGTAAAAAAGAGACAACATTTGGCATTGCTACTGGGGAGGTTAGCGTCTGAAGCGAAAGTGGAGCACGTGCTTGCATGTGTGCTTATTTCCCTCCCCCTCCATCTCCCATCTCCTCCACCACCCCCCAATCTCCACCATCTCTCTACCTCTCTCTACATCCCATCTCCCCTTATTCCCCTCCCCCTCCATCTCCCATCTCCTCCACCACCCCCCAAACCTCCATCATCTCTCTACCTCTCTCCATCCCCCACTCCCTTCACTCCATTATCTCTCTACCTCTCTCTATCCCCCTTTACCTCCACCCCCACCTCCTTCCCCCCTTCCCCTATTTTCTCTCTCTCTCTTTCCCCCTTCCCCCCCCTCCCCCCCCCCTCTCTCTCTCTCTCTCTCTCTCTCCCCCTCTTCCTTGACCGAACCCCCTTCCCCCCTCTCCCTATCTAATAAGGCATAAGGCCTTAAGGGTGCCTGTGCAGCTGTAGCGGTGCCCGCACAGAGGCGGCAGTGCTTGCATAAAGGCGACGATGATGCCTGCATGCCATGCGACGGAGCCCCGCACGCACCGACAGCAGCGATGCCTGCCCATGCGCCACGTAGCGGCCGTGCAGCACCCGCCAAGCCTTAGCCTCTTAAGGCTAAGGCTTTAGTCCTCTTTCCCCCCCCCTTGGAAAAAAAAAACCCCACCGAAGACATTGCCTGCTGACCCCCTTGGAAAAAAAAAAGGTTAAAGAAACCCTAAAAACTAACCATAGTTAGGTTAGTTAACCTAGGTTAGTTCAGTTAACTTAGGTTAGGTTAGTAAACCTAGGTTAGGTTAGATAGACTCTAGTTAGGTTACTAAAACCTCGGTTTAGTTAGTTAGGTTAGACTAAGTGTATTTCAGTTAGTGGCCTAACTATAGTTAGCTAGGATAGTTATTGTAACTACAAAGTTAGCTTAACTAGCAGATTAGCTTAACTTCCTTAGTTCAGTTAGTCCATCCCAGTTAGAGTTTAGGAGCATGCATACCAAATTTAAGGGCAAGGACCCCCCCACAAAAAAGGACCATTTTTACCTTTACTTTAAACCCTCGTAACTCATTCGTTTGGGACCCAAACTGGACCACGTTTGAACCAGAATTTCACACACAAAAACACCACGCTACGGGGCATTTTTCCAGCCCATCCCACAACATTTAGTCATCCATAAAACACGTTAATTTGTGCCCCCATGTGAATGACTTTTTTGCACTAATTCGCTCATAAAATTCTGCCAAGACCTCTGATTGACAATTTGTCTGCATCGGCACATTTTCCCACTCATGTGGAACAATCCTAGGCATGTTTTCCCTAATAATTTTGACTCCTTTTTTGGGAACCCATATCACGGCCATTTAAAGAACAAATTGCACCCGGATTTGAACCCAGATTTCACGCATGTAAAGATGTATTGTAAATAAAGTGTTTTGACATGTTTAACCATCAATTTTGGGCTCCAGTAGTCGCCTCATGTAGGCACTGATTTCGACCCATTACTTGCTTATTTTTGACCATTTTTGGGTCCACGAAGGTTGAAATCATAATTGGACTTTGCAATCATATGCACCCACCTGAAAATCACAAATAGGACTTGTTTATGCACTTGAGATCAGGAAAAAGACTAGAACATGCCTACTTTCGGGAGCTTTTTTCGACCCTCGTTGCTCTTCAAGAATTCAACCTCTCACCATCGACAAGCAGCATGGAGGAAATTACAATTGAAGAAGCAATAAGTAGTGACGATCAAAGTCCTTCATGTTGGGGTAAAGGCACTGGCCACCCTATGTAAATAGTACTTCATGTTGTACTTTAATGTAGGACACTTAAGTACACTATGTACACATTTGTACTTAGATGTACTTAAGGGTTACTACCTTATCCATAATAGATATATATGTGTGTACTTGGGGAGGTACCACTCACTCATTGTGATTATCCCCACTATTGTGAGTGCAGTGAGTCTCTCTACTCCCTACTCACTTCGAGTCTCCGTTAACTGGTATCAGAGCCATACCCTGCAGGAGACTTCCTGCTTCTCCCTTCTCTCTTCCCGCGAGCTGCTACTGCTAGTTCGTGTGCTGGGGGAGTTCATTGCTGAGCTGAGAGAGCTGGAAGCCTACCCTGTGCAGGTCGTTTTTCACCTGAGCACCTCTACGGAGCTGCTCCGAGCTGCTCCAGGTCATTCCGGGTCTACCCAGAGCTGCTCCAGGCCATTCCGGGTCTGCCCAGAGCAAAAACGAGCTGCTGCGGGCTGATTTTCTGCTGCGCACTATTTCAGCACACCCTCAGGAGCTGCTGCTGCTGATTTTCTTCGACACAGAGCTGCTCTTGGAGCTCCCCATAGCAAAAACGAGCTGTTGTTTGCTGCCCAAGCTGCTCCTGGAGCTCCCCTGTAGCAAAACGACCTGCTGTAGCAGCACCCCGACCTCTTTCTGGAGCTCCCCTGCTACCGCTTGTACTAGAGCTGCTGCTGTAGCAAGTGCTGGAGCAGTCCTACCTTCTCCAGGAGCACCCCAGCCTGCTGTTTGTGCTGCCCGAGTCGCTACTGCTGATCTACTGATGCTGAGGATTGTTCATGCGAGCATCTTCTCTTGATTGTGGCCCTGCTCGTAAGCTACAGGTATCATACACAACGGTGTGAAGCCCACTGGCATAACCGTGGCTCATTTGGCATTTGAGCCAGGTACTCTGTATTACTTGCATTGTCATCTTTCATTCCTGCCATTTTCTTTTCCTTGTACCTTGTATTGTGAATATACACATACAGGTGCAGGTGTTCTACTTGTGGCAGGGCCTTTTACTCGCACTGAGGCTTATCTTATGCCGCAAACAGTGTCGAGACAGGTCTTATCACTTGGCCAGTGATTGTATGTCAGTGATGGCACTCAGTGTATGCATTGGGCAGTTCTATGCTAATTGATACTTGTGTCAGGGCTTATATTCGCATTGAGGCTTGCTTATGCCGCAAACAGTGTCGAGACAGGTCTTATCACTTGGCCAGTGATTGTATGTCAATGTTGGCACTGAGTATATGCATTGGGCAGATCTGTGCTTGATACTTACAGTGTATGCTATGTTGGATGCAACCCAAATGGATATGTATTCAAATGCCTTGTGAGCAACAGTTGTTGATGACACTTACCGTGTTAATGCATGGGATATGCAGCCATTTTATGTGCTTATGATGCTATGATTCAGAGGGCTTTTGAGCCACTTCAACTCTAGACTGTATATTCAGCTGGGGGGGAAGTTACTGGTGTATTTGGAGGTCATTTGAAGGTCTAAAATCAGGGATTTCATCCAAAAATCAGAAAATTACATTTTTTTGACAGTCCGGGACTGTCAAACAGCCTGTTTTGACCTATTTTGACCATCAGAAAGCAAAATATTGCAGCTGTAAAATATTATATCAGTTCTGAAATTTTTCTAGAGTGATTATACGCAGTTGTATTGCATTTTCGCCACTGAAAACAGTAAAATCAGCTTGCTGTCCTGTTTCTGCAGCAAGTGGGAGAACAATATTCAGTTGGTTTTGTGCCACTGAAACAGTACAAAGTTCACTTTTGATCGTACTTCCGCTGCGGGAGAATTTTGTTGGAGTGACTAGTGCTCGCAGGGAGTCAGGCAGTTCCATCAAGGAACAAACTCTTATCACTTTACCATGAGTTCCAGCAGCGACGTGTCGTCCTTGTTCCAGATAAAGAAGCTCGAAGGAGCTAAAAATTACGACATATGGAGGACACAGTGCTACAATGTGTTGATGCAGAAGGACCAGTACAAACCTATAAAGGAGAAGGGTGTTAAGCCCTCCAACATTACTGATGAGCAGTGGGAGAAGATGGACGGCTTGGCCAGGTCGACCATTATGCTTACAGTTGTTGATTCACTGGTTGTAGGCATCAGGGATGAACCTACTGCGTGGGAGATGTGGCAACGTCTTGAGGATACTTATGCCAAGAAAAGTGCCACGGGAAAAGCTTACTGGCTAAAAAAGCTTGTTGGTCTTCAAATGAAGGAGGGGACAGCTATGTCCACTCATATTATTGAGTTTAACAGCATATTCAGCCAGGTGATCAACCAGGGGTTGAAGCTCGATGATGAGCTGAAAGCTACACTCATCCTATGTTCTCTACCTGAGTCATGGGACACATTCAGGACTTCTACCAGCAACTCAAAAACCATTCTGGTATTTGCAGATGTGGAGAGTGCTCTTCTACAGGAAGAGATGAACAGAAAGAACAATGCTATTGGGAAGTCAAATGCTTTGAATGCACGCAGCAGGTCCAAAACACGTGGAAAAGACAAAGAAAGAGACAGGAGCAAGTCCCGCTCTAAGAGTGATCTTGTATGCAACTATTGTGGCAAGAAGGGACATATTGAGAAAAAGTGTTTTCAAAAGAAGAATGACCAGAGAGCCAAAGAAGGCAAGGCTCAAGGCAAGTCTAAGGGCAAAGAAAAAGAGGAGCTGAATGTTACTTATGTCAGTGACAGTGACAGTGGACATGAGATATGTTTCACCTCTTCACTGGAGGCTCATACACTTCATGCTGGTGATGGATCAGATATGTTTTCCTGGATTATAGATTCAGGTGCTTCCTTTCATGTGACATCCTACAGAGATCTGTTTGTCAGATATGCAGGAGGGCAGAAGGGAGTTGTCTTTCTTGGTGATAACCATGCATGTTCTATCATTGGTATAGGTGATGTCAGGCTTGTTCTTGAAAATGGCCAGCAGTTAATGCTTAAAGGGGTCAGGCATGTTCCTGAGGTGAAGAAGAACTTGATTTCCACAGGGTTGTTGGATGATGATGGTTATCTTACCACCTTTGGTAATCAGAAATGGAAAATCAGCAAAGGGGCAATGGCTATTGCCAGGGGTCCTAAGGTTGATACTTTGTACTCACTTCATGCTGGACATTGTCCGCATTCTAATGTAAATGCCACCGAGCTGCCAAAGATTTCATTGTGGCATAGCCGGCTTGGCCATATGAGTATTAAGGGAATGGAGCAATTGGCTCATTTTGGTTACTTGCCGAGTCTAAAATATTCAGATTTGCAGAAATGTGAATTTTGTCTCTACGGTCGTCAAGTACAAATACCTCATAAGAGAAGGTCAAATCAGAAATTACAGCTCTTGGAGCTAGTACATACAGATGTGTGTGAGATGCCTACACTCTGTTTAGGAGGTTCAAAGTACATACTGTCATTCATAGATGACGCCACCCGCAAAGTGTGGGTTTACACTCTCAGAAAGAAGAGTGATACGTTCAAGGCTTTCACTAAGTTTGTTGCACTGGTTGAAAATGAGACAGGCAAAAAACTGAAAGCCTTACGATCTGACAATGGTGGAGAGTACTTGTCTAAAGAATTTCAAGAATTCTGTGAGGCAAAGGGTATCCAAAGGGTGTTGTCTGCACCATATGATCCTCCACAGAATGGTACAGCTGAAAAAATGTTCAGGACCATTCAAGAGAAAGTCAGATCCATGTTGTCACATGCTGCATTGCCCCACACATTTTGGGCTGAAGCTGTAAAGACAGCTGTGCACCTTATTAACAGGTCACCAAACAAGAGACTATGTGGTGGTGTGCCTGAACAAGCATGGACGGGCAAGCCTCCGTCTTACAAACATCTACGGGTCTTTGGTTGTGTTGTGTATGTGCATGTACGCAAAGAGGACAGAACTAAATTGGATCCAAAGTCTCTAAAATGCATTTTCCTAGGATATGGTGACAAAGGTGAGATGGGCTACAGATTATGGGATCCCACAAACAGAAAACTTATACGCAGCAATGATGTCGTGTTTGATGAAACCATCATGTTCAAGGAGCCTGTTGTACAGCAGGAACCTTCGAAAGTAACTATTGATGATGACAGGCATCATGGGCAACACAGGAGGGCTGTAAATCAGCCATTACAGCAGCATAATCAGCCACTAAATGATGCTGCAGTAGGTCCAAATGGACAGCCAGACATGGCACATGATATCCAAATGGATGTACCACAGTTAGATGATCTTCCTGACATGCAAATGCAGCCAGAACAGGGTAATGAACAGGCTGGACAGCCACCTCATGATGATGATGGACATCAAGTTAGAAGGTCAACTAGACCATCACGGCAACCAGACAGATTCATTCCCGGCTTTGATTATTTGATGCTCACTGATTGTGGAGAGCCTTCATGCTACAGAGAGGCTAAGCAGAGGGCAGACAAGGTTCAATGGGATCTTGCTATGAAGTCTGAAATGGACAGTCTTCACAAAAATGGCACTTGGGAATTGGTACCCTTGCCTACAGGTAAGAAGGTACTTCCATGCAAATGGGTTTATCGACTTAAAGTCACACCTGGTGAAAAGCCAAGGCATAAAGCCAGACTGGTTGCCAAAGGGTTCAAGCAGGAATATGGTGTTGACTTTGAGGAGATATTCTCTCCCGTTGTCAAGATGACAACACTCAGAACTGTATTAGCATTGGTTGCACATGCAGATATGGATTTGGTCCAAATGGATGTCAAAACAGCATTTCTTCATGGTGATTTACATGAGGAAATTTTTATGCAGCAGCCAGAGGGTTTTACAGTGAAGGGCAAAGAGAAGCTTGTATGCAGACTGAAGAAAAGTCTTTATGGTCTAAAGCAGGCACCTAGGGAATGGTATCATAAGTTTGATACATTCATGCGAACCCAAAGTTACAGGAGAAGTGACATTGATCACTGCTTATATACCAAGAAAGCTTCAGATGGCAGTTTACTTATCCTCATTTTGTATGTGGATGATATGTTGATTGCTGGAAAATCTCATAAGGAGATGAATGCCTTGAAAAAGAGATTGCACCAGACCTTTGATATGAAGGATCTTGGTGATGCAAACCATATATTGGGTATGCGCATACTTCGGGATAGGGAAAAGCGGTTGCTATACTTATCTCAGAAGGAATACATTGGCAAGGTCTTGCAGAGATTTCACATGGAGGGGGGGAAGAGTATTGGTACTCCATTACCTCCTTATGTGAAAATCAGTGCTTTGGACAGCCCTCAGACAGATGCTGAAAGAGCTGAGATGTCAAAGATTCCGTATGCATCAGCTTGTGGCAGTCTCATGTATGCTATGGTTGCAACCAGGCCCGATATTGCGTTTGCAGTGGGAGTGGTTAGCAGATACATGGCTAAACCTGGCAAGAAGCATTGGAATGCAGTGAAAGGTGTCATGAGATACCTAAAGGGTACACAGGACTTGTGTATATGTTTCGGCAGTCAAGATGCCAAAGTGCAGGGTTATACAGACTCTGATTATGCCGGCCACCCTGATACCCGGAAGTCTACTACCGGCTATGTTTTCACTTTCACTGGAGGTGCAGTGTCGTGGGTATCTAGAATGCAGCAATGCGTTGCTTTGTCTACTACAGAAGCTGAATATATTGCAGCCACTGAGGCGTGCAAGGAAGCTATATGGCTATCTCGGCTAGTGACAGATTTGGGTTATCCATTGGAGATTCCATTGTTGCATTGTGACAGTCAGAGTGCCATACAGTTGGCACGTAATCCTGTTTTTCATGCAAAGACTAAGCACATAGATGTGAAATATCACTTTATCAGGGAGGTGCTTGAAAACAAGCAAATTAAGCTTGTTAAGGTGCATACAGATGACAATCCGGCAGATCTGTTAACCAAAGGGTTAGCTGCAGAGAGGTTTGCACACTGCAGATCTCTTATGGGTATTGGTTGAGGCCAATATTCTTTCTCTCCTTGAGGGCACACTGCCTTTAAGTGGGAGGTTGTTGGGGTAAAGGCACTGGCCACCCTATGTAAATAGTACTTCATGTTGTACTTTAATGTAGGACACTTAAGTACACTATGTACACATTTGTACTTAGATGTACTTAAGGGTTACTACCTTATCCATAATAGATATATATGTGTGTACTTGGGGAGGTACCACTCACTCATTGTGATTATCCCCACTATTGTGAGTGCAGTGAGTCTCTCTACTCCCTACTCACTCCGAGTCTCCGTTACTTCAGAACACCTTAAAGAATGATGCAATCACAACAACAACAACAATGGCAGACGACACTTTGGTAAATTGGAAATGCAAAAGTACAATGGACGAGGGGACCCCGCCAGGTTCCTTCAACTCTTCGACGCAGCATGTTGTGCTGGAGGCGACTAGTCAAATGAAACCAAAGCCGCTTGGTTCCCAATGGCCCTAACTGATGAGGCTTTGGAATGGTACCTCGACCTTCTTGCAGAGGAGAGAGCCACATGGGCACTGCTATCTAACCTCCATGATTAGAGCACCGATAGGATCACTATCCAAAATAGAGAAACTGCTATAAAGATAAATCTGGGAACATGGGAAATCAAACCCACTATTCCTAGAAATGTTAAAGACACTTCTTCCACTATAGCCAGCAGTCATGCATCCCTTTAACCTACCAATGCACAAAAGCCCATAGCAGGGGATACACAAAGTGACATCAACAATTGGATACAAACGTTGGCTATAATAGATAATTGTAAAACAACACATCTAATGTTGCCAGATGTGGATGCCCAAATGATACAACTAGAAGCACCAATCTGGGACGATGAATCGGAAGTAGTGGAAATGCTAGTCTTCATGATAGGCATCGAATGGGACAGTGACCCTGAAGAGTCCATAATAGAAGGCTACGGTGCCGACATAGAGTGGGATCTGGAAACAGAAGCTGATAATACATCCTTGGAAGGCCAAGCATTTGACAACGACTTGGTAATCCTACAGGCACTCATGGCCATTGAATTCCCCAACCCTCCATCACAATCCAAAGGCAACCGTTCTAGGAAAAAGAAGGAGGTGTACAACACCACAAGGCCAAGATAGAGCATTACAATGAATTTGAAAGAATGCAGACAAGAGTGGTAGAATTGTACTTAACTAAGCCCACAAAAGCACCTGAGTCCCCAAATTTTAAATGGGATCCTATAGGTCTTGAAGGTCTTTTTATGGCCAAAGAACCACTCCTTGAGAGTGCAACTCCTATTGAAAATCCATCACTGGTCTCACTATGCAAAAAACTTAGAAAGTTCAAACCCAAAGTGAGAATGAAGAGTGAAAAGGTTAGCAGTAACAAAAAAGAAGAACAAGGGAACACATGTGAATTGGACCAAACATATTCTAGTGAAGCTAGCAGCTAAGCAAGCACCTCAAAGGTCCATGAAGGCTTAAGGGAAGTTCCCGATTACTTCAAAAACTACACTAGAGGAGAAGCAACAATAGCAATGCCTAGGCTAGCAGTCAGGGAATCAGAGCTCAAAGAAACAGAGAATATTGAGGATACCCCAGTTTATGAAGGACCATCCAAGACAAGGAAACTGAATCTTGCCTTGGATGGTGAAGAAGAAAAGCTTGTATACATCAGTGAACAGCTCACTCTAGAAGAAGAAAATGAATTGAAAGCATTGCTAATGGAATATGGAGATTGCATGGCTTGGTCCTACAAAGAAATGAAAGGGATTTCCCCAAAAGTTGCAGTACATACCATACCAATAAGAGAAGGATCCAAACCAAAGGTATGTGGACCTTACAGGACAAATCCCAAGTATGGCACCCCTGTCTATGAAGAACTAGAAAAACTACTAGAGGCTGGTTTCATTTATGAGATCGAGCACACCGATTAGGTGTCACCAATCGTGATTGTTCCTAAGAAAATCAAGAAGCTCAGAATATGTGCGAATCTCAAGAACGTTAATACGGCAACAATTAGAGATCATTATCTCCTACCATTAACTGAAACAATTTTAGAAAGGGTAGCAAGATTTGAAGTGTATAGCTTCTTGGATAGGTTCAACGGGTACAACCAAGTACAAATTGCACCTCAAGATCAGGCAAAGATAGTATTTCCCATAGAATGGGGTATTTTTGCATACAGAGTCATGCCATTTGGCTTATGCAATGCCCCATCTACTTTTCAAAGGGTCCTGTACACCGCCTTCAAGGAATTTCTCAACAAGTTCCTACAAGTCTTCCTCGATGACTTGTACATACACTCAGGAAAAAAGGATCACTTGAAATGCCTTGAAGAAGTGCTTAAAAAATTCAGGGAGTATGGAATCTCTTTGAATCCTCTAAAATGTCAATTCTTGGTCACAAACGGAGTAGTCTTGGGACACATAGGCTCTCGACATGGGATTGCAACTAACATGGACAAAATAAAGATCATCATGGAACTTCCCCCCCCCCCCGCTAAATGCCAAGGGAATTCAAGTCTTCATGGGACATGCCAGATACTATAGAAGATTCATACTGAGGTATGCCATGATTGCAAGGCCCTTATACAAGCTCCTAGTCAAATTCATTTGGATAGATGAATGTGAACAAGCATTCGAAACCCTCAAGTGGAGATTGATCATAGCCCCTGTTCTAACGGCACCAAATTGGGACATAGACTTTCATGTACATACTGATGGTTCCAATTATGCAGTAGGGAGTGTGTTATGTTAACCTAGCAAACACGACAAAGACTACTTAGTATACTTTGCAAGTAGACATCTAAATGATGCGGAGGTGAATTACACCACAACAAAAAGAGAAGCCTTGGCAATGATCCACATCGTGAAGAAATTTTGACACTATCTATTAGCTACTGGCTTTATCTTCTACACAGATCATAAAGCCTTATTATATCTTGTGAACCGGCCATGTACCACATGCCGGATCACTTGATGGCTTCTACTATTACAAGAATTCAATTTCAAAATCATGGTGAGAAAAGGAGCTCAACATTTCATTGCCGATCACATGTCACGATTGAGGACAGGAGAAGAACCGGAAGGAATAGAATATGATCTACCAGATGCCGCATTATTTCAAATAGATGCTGTGCCTGATTGGTGTGCAAACATCATTGGATATGTAATGATAGGAAGACCACCTCCTGAAATGAAAGCAGTGGATGCTAGGAAACTAATTTTAAAAGCTGCACCCTATCAACTCATTGCAGGACAACAATACAAGATGGGCAAGGACTAGGTTTTAAGGAGATATGTGATGTCACATGAGATCATGCCAATCCTTAGTGAAGCACATGAAAGCATTGCAAGTAGACATTTCCAAGGGGAAGCAACCACAAGAAAAGTCCTTCTCGTAGGATACTAGTGGCCAACACTTTGGTCAGATGCCTATGAATATGTCAAAAGCTATGATGTATGCCAACAAACTTCTAAGCCACAACACAAAGACTTCAATCCCCTAACAACAGTCGTTGCACAAAACCATTTGAGAAATGGGGGATTGATTTTGTGGGCCCCATCCATCCAATAGCAAAAGGAACACAGGCACACTACATCATTTTGGCCACAGATTACTTTACTAAGTGGGCTAAAGCTAAAGCTGTCAAAAAGGTAGATGCCAAAAGCATAGCAAGGTTTTTGTATGAGAATGTGATCACAAAGTCACAAAGCGGGGGAATACGCCATGAATTGATTCTGGACCCCATATGCAAAGAGGGAGCTAAGTTTTTGGCTAACATTTTCAATCATTTAGGAGTGAGAAAAAACTATATGTCAATAAAAACTCTTACACTCCTTGGTAGAGTAAAACTACAAGATTGGGCTCAACACATATCCTTGCTGCTAACCAATTATGTATCCACTACCCATAATGGCAAAAGCTACATTGCCCATCTATTGGCCAAAATAATTGGGTTTGCAATAGAGTAAGAGGATGACTCTACACCCCTCTCAACACAAGATATAGAGGACTGTGAAGCATTGATATTATCGCCAGAATGGGAATTAGACCCTCCACCTACTCTCAATGAGGACAGCATGGAAGCGCAACAATTCGAACAGACTCCAGAGAATGACAATGTGGAACTCTGCCAAAGAATACTGCAACTCAGTTCAGTCTTGCTCCCGTAAGAGAAGGACTCAAACATGGAAATCCAAGAGGATACCATTCCACATAATGACTTTGCAAAAGAGCCAAATAATATACCTCTCCAGGAATCACAAGTCACCAATATTGACAACTCCATGACTCTAGAGTCACAACCCCCAAATGTCTCTAGTGGCACCATACAACAGACTCTTGTTCAAGTCATAGATCAAAATTCCTCATGGGCACATGGGAATCAATTGTATGACCAATACAAGCAAGGCCATAGCACATTTGAAATCATACAACATCTTAGCCAACAGTTACAACAATGGTCTCAATTATTTGCTACCATAGTGTCAGATGAGTAGGAAAGAGAAATGGAAAGACAGATGCTCCCATCACTCCAATCCAAAGTGCAAAGTGCCGTGACTGAAATTATGAAGCTCAAGGAAAGCATGGCAAAACAAATGCAGCAACAACTCCTTGCACACAATGCTCTAGCAGAAAGTAGATAGGATGCCCTACAAGCCAAGGTTTCTCTCCAAGATAAACACCTACAGCTATCTGAGGCTTGAACTAAAAGGAAACGGTCGAGTTATCCCTCTCCCAAATGCAAGCCACTTGAGATGATATCAAAAAGGAATTGGTGCAATTAAATGAAAGATTATTTCTTAAAGAGGATCAGCTCCATGCCACATTAGACACAAACAATGAGTTGCAAAATAGCCTCAAAGAGGGTGAACATCAAATTCAAGCTCTAGAGAAGGAAGGCACGGAATCAAGGGAGATACTTGTGCACACCAAAGCAGAGCTGGACACTCAAGAACAAGAGATACTCCAACTCTGCATGCTTAATGATCAAGTTCCAGGGCATCCAAAAGTAGCTCAACAATTCAATAGTCTAAAGCTTGCATACACCTCCACATTGGGTAAGTATAAAGATAAGTGCATGGAGTGGCAAAATCAAAAATCTATAATTTCCAAGTTGGAAATTCAACTACTGGGTCAAGCCGATGATGATGCGGAGGGGTCAACACAAGATCTTTTGATACAAGGCATCACTACATTATACCAAAATCTTGTTGAAGTCCTCTAGCAAGAGGATTACCTTGAAGGAAGAATACTCATACTCTGGAAACACTTGCAAATCAAAATGTTACATGCAGTATCTGGTCTTGATTGGACCAAACCAGTAAGCACACAGAATCTCCGAGATCTATGCCAACACATGGATGAAGATGAGAGGAATGTGTTCTATCTCTTAGTACATGCAAATCTCATATAGGTAAAGGCTGATGCAATACTACATTATGAATGCTTGATGGGAAGCCCCCCTCTTCGGGTAGCTGGACTCCTACCTTTATTGCAATAATCACCGGCAACTTCCATGGGATACAACTCCCAGAAAAATCCAAAATTAAAGCTGTCAATGCCTACCAGAAGTGACAGGGATCTGCTAGAGGAATATGTGGTCTACCTTCAATCTAATCTCCCCTATCTTGCCACTCTCTATTCTGATCTACTTACATCCCTACCTAACTCTAGTACTATCCTCCATACCTTTCCAAAAATCCACGCTAATCCATATTCCTTGCCATGCCTCTCAACACTATCGCCTAATCCAAGAATCTAACTCCTATCATCCAGTTACACCATCCAGTTACACCTGACTTTTTTCCAACACTTGACAATCCATCCCTTGAGGATTATCAAGTTGCTAAGTCAATTTGTTCTGCTCTCCCTCCACTTTCCTCCAACATCCCTACTTCTAAATTCTCGAATTCACTACTTGCTTCGACCTCAAGCTTTTCCCCTATAACATCTTCCTCTCCCCCAAGACCACATGTCCCTCCAATCTCCCTTGAGTTTTCTATGGAAGAGCCAAGGTACCCGTCTTTCTTGAAAAGCCATTCCACTTGATATACTGTCAAGTTGACTCCCAAGCTTGCCACATGCCCTTCTATAGTTCTGACCCCTTGGCTATACATGGCATTACCTAGTAGTGCCACCTCAAAGGGAATCTGTTTCCACAGTGTTTGCATCTCTTCAGTCTAAATTTTTTAAGATTGCGTATAACTAATGTTGCCCAGATTAGGTCAGGGACCCGGTCTAGAAATGCCTTAGTTAACTACTGGTTCATGAACCTTGCTACCATTGATCTCTCAATGTTCGCTATGGCCAACCCTCTTGCATCTTTGGGCATTGTGCATACTAGCCATTTAACCTTGGACATCTTCTTGTTTTGTAAAGGATCAAAGGATAGATGTAATGGTTAAGAACAAACTTGCTTCTTGCCAGAGTTGGTTGTTGTTGTCTCTGTACCAACATGGACTTAGGTAGTACAAAATGTGTGTGTAGAGTAGCGGCAAAGCTTCGCTTGTACTTGCATAAAGCTAAGAATAATCTCTCTTAGGAATCCTCAACATGCAAGTTCTACTTGCGATTCCTACATGCGAGTTCTACATGCAACTCCTACATGCAACTCGTACATGCATGTTCTACTTTGCAACTTCTACATGCAACTCCTACATGCAATTCCTACATGCATGTTCTCCTTGCAACTTCTACTTGCAACTCCTACATCCTACATGCAATTCCTACATGCATGTTCTACATGCGAGTTCTACATGCAACATGCAACATGCCAGTTCTACATGCAACTTGCAACACCTACATGCAACATGCAACTTCTATATGCAAGTTCTACATGTAGAGAGATAATGTCTTACAATTCCTACATGCAGAGAGAGAAGCTCTCCAACTTGTATAAATACCCCATAATGGAATGAAGCCCACACTCTTTGGGGCATTGTGTTGAGTTCTACTTTGCTATTCCAAGCAATTGTCTCAAGTGTCCATGGTTCCTTGCACTCCACGTCCAAAAGCATGTGCTAACCTTGCAACTCCTCCTCCCCTCTCCTCCAACCTTGCAACTCATCCTCTCCCTCTCCTCCTCCCTCCTCCTCCTCCCTTCTCCTCCTCCTCCTCCTCCTCCTCCTCCCTTCTCCTCCTCCCTCCTCTCTCTTCTTTCCCCCATGCTCTTACACCTTCTTCCTCTCCCACTCCTATGCTCCCCCTAAACCCTTAGTTCCTCAACCCTTAACCTCCATGATCTACGAGGGAGATGAGTTCTCCGCCATGTACTCTACCTTGAACCTTGGATCCTCCTCCTAACCCTTGAACCACTTCTAAACTCTGAAACCTCCTTCTAAACCTTGGAACCTCCTTCTAAACCTTGAACCTCCCTCAATCCTTAAACTCCTCCTAAACCCTACAACCCCCAATGAAGGCGAAAGCCTTCATTACCTCAACCATGATGATGCATGTTCCTTTTACACATGCATGCACTATGTTTGCTTACCACACTTAAGCCTATGTCTTTGACTAGAATATGACTCAAGGTCCTAAGCTACATGTATACTACAAACAACAACCCTGATATACCTGTAGGTGACAAAAAACCTCAGAACCCTACATACTAAGAATACCTTGCTCTTCTTGCAGAAGTCATGGGAAAGAGCCAACATTTGGCACCACTGCCGAGGAGACTAGCATCTGAAGTAA
The DNA here is from genome assembly GCF_047967505.1 of Dipteris shenzhenensis. Taxonomy (NCBI): domain Eukaryota; kingdom Viridiplantae; phylum Streptophyta; class Polypodiopsida; order Gleicheniales; family Dipteridaceae; genus Dipteris; species Dipteris shenzhenensis. Next base: position 35,003,041 of record NC_141607.1, read on the forward strand.
CGAGTAAACATACGCAGGTATGTGTAAAAAACAAACTACCTTGAACTTTCATGAACATAACACTCAAGGGTAAGGAGAGTAAAATTTTTTCCAATTCTAGCCAAACCTATCAACCCCAAGCATCAACCTTGGGTTACTACCTTAAGAAATTTTCTTTATTTCTTAAAAACTTGGCGATCCGAGCTAACCATAAAACGTTACGGCTCGGGAAGAGTTTAGGGTTTAACCCTAAACCTACACCCATTTCCTATAAAAACCAACTCCACCCCCTCATTCTTCTTTCACATCTTGCCTCTATCTTTTTCCCCATTCCAAGCCCTATGCAGGACACTCCTCCCTCTCCATTGACCACCACCCTACCCCCATCCTCACATGATAAGTCACTTCAAGCCCTTACTTCGAGCCCATCTCGTAGCGATAACCCAGCCATCCACCCACCGTCCATTCACCCTCAACAATCCCGTTACATCGAGAAAGACTTGGAGATCGTTCAAGTGACCATCTCTTCCTCCTTTTAAAATTTTGTCAAAGTTTTTCGTCTGTCAAGTTTCCTGCCCCCCCCCCCCCCCTTCCACCCCTCCCTCTCCACCCCCTCCACCCCTCCCTCTCCACCCCCTCCACCATCCCACCCCCACCCCCACCCCCTCCACCACTCCCTCACCCCCTCCACCACAACCCCCCCCTCCTCCAACTCCCCACCCCCCCCTTCCTTTTTTCCCCCTCTCTGTTTTTCCTCCCCCCCCCAACCATCCCCCCCTCCATTCCACCCCCTCCCACCCCACCCCCCTCCATCCCTACCCCCACCCCCCCTCCATTCTACCCCCCCCCCCCTCCACCCCCTCCCTCCCCCCCTCTCCCCCATCCATTCTAACCCCCTCCATTCTAACCCCCCCCCCCTTACCCTCCCTCCCCCCTTGCCCCCCCACCCCCCTCGCCTCCACCCCCTACCCCCCCTCTCCCCTCTCCATTCCCACCCCCCAACCCCCCCCCCTCCATTCCACACCACCCCCCCTCCATTCCACACCCCCCCCCTTCTCCACCCCCCCTCTCCCCCCCCATTCCACCCCCACCTTTCCCCCTCCTCCCCCTCCTCCCCCTCTCTCTATCTCTCTCTATCCCCCCCTCTCTCTTTCTCTCTATTCCCTCTCTCTCTCTCTCTACAATCCTCCTCCGCCCGCACCCCGCCCGTCCACAATGCTCCTCCTCCTCCTTCTTCCTACTCCATCTTCCACACCTACTCCATTCCCTCCACACTCCTCTCACCCCCCCATTCGCCTCACAGTCCCCTTCAGCTGCCACCCCCTCCGCCTGCAACTGCGCGATGCCCCCCCCCCCAAAAAAAATTTGAATTTTTTTAAAAAATAATTTTGTATAAAATAAAAAATATAAAAAAACCCTAACCCTCCTCCCCCTCCTCCCCCATTTGTCTAACTCTAGTTAATACCTAGGTTAGTTTGAACTTAGGTTAGGTTAGATTTAACCTAGGTTAGTTAGGTTAATTCTATGTTAGTTAGTTGCACTTAGGTTAGTCTAACTTCTAGTTAGTTAGACTAACTGAATAGCTAGGTTAGCTTAATTGACCTTCAGTTAGTAGACTAACTCTAGTTAGTGGAAGTAGTTAGGTTAGTTAAAGTAATTATCTAGTTATAATAACTAGACAGTTAGGGTAATAGGTTAGTTAGACTAACTAGAATTAACCTAGTTCCAACCCCTCAGTTGGACTTAAAGTCCATTCACACCAACCTTAAGACTAAGGGATGCCCCTCCACAAAAAAGAGGTCCATTTTTCCCCTTCTTTAATCGCTCATAACTCATCCATTTGAGACCCAAACTGGACTCCATTTGAACCAAAATTTCACACACAGAAACACCACACTACGGGGAATTTTTCCAGCCCATTGCATACCATTTTAGTATCCCTAGCACTCACTCATTCGTGCCCCCGTGTGGGCATCGTTTCGCACTAATTCGCTCATATCTTTACGTCGTGACCTCCGATTGACAATCTGTCTGCACCGGCACATTTCCCTACACATATGGGAAAATCCTAGGCACATTATTAACACAACAGTCCCTACAACACTAACACATCGCTAACCCTCCTAACACAACTACATCAACATCCGCACTTGCGACGACAGAGACACCCTTTGCAACTCTCGCCCAATCTGCATGTAGCTACGCTTCGGCCGATGCCTCCGACTCCAACGCTTGCCAACCATACATACAACTTCGTTGCAACCACTGTCTCTGACAATCCTCTACTCCGATTCCCCCCTTGAAATTCAAGAAATCCCTTTGACTCCTCCACACCATAACATGGCTAGACACCGTTGCAACACAATGATGATGGGGATATTAACCTCGATGCAGAGGCTAACAAATTTTTTAATCGCAGAAATAATAACAATCAAGGCAAGCGCCCTCTAGGAAAACTAGAACTTCCCAAACATAGTGGTAGGAGAGATCCAATCCGATTCCTCCATCATTTTGATGCCCCATGTCGAGTGGTGGCGATCAATCCAATGAAACCAAGGTCGCCTGGTTTCCCATGGCCTTAACCAATGAAGCATCTGAATGGTACCTAGACCTCCTCATGGAAGAGAGAGCCACATGGGACCTGCTTCAAACAGATGCTTTCAAATGGAGAGACTACAAGATGATCCCACTCTCCAACTAAACAAGATTGAATAAGGCCGTCGAGAAGATGTACGCACATATCTAGACAAGATGAAAATGGCATCATTGGGGTGGACCATCAAAGTCTGTGGCCAGCAAGCATAATATCACAACCTATGAATGTAATTACATGCTAGCAAAAAGAGGCCACCAAGCACCCTAACATTCTAATTTAACCTAGACGACTTCTTAAAAAGAAAGCACAAGTGCCTCCACCTCTACCAAGCAATGAGTAGCCAAGCTCATCCACATCAACTCTCGAGCCTCAAATAAAAGAAGTTATATACCCAAATGTAGAGGTGGAGAAGGCTCGTTTTCAGGCATTTCAACAATGGGTACAAAAGGAACAAGCTCAATTTGAGGCTGAGAAACAAGCTCAATTTGAGGCTGAGAAGTAAGCACCAGATCCAATTGATAGAGTATTGATACTATACTCGAGCCTTCGTTCCAACAATAGACTCCACGACATAATGTACTGCCACATCAACTTGAAGGAGCCGCACTCTCTAGCATCCTAAGTTGCTTTGTGTCAATTTCCATCGAAATCATCCTATGAAATTGTCCTAATATTTGGGAGAGTTTTGTTGTCTCTTTTTTATCCAATTGCAGGTTCCGAGGGTGTTGGTCACCTACACTCATGTCATTGCTTGTTGTAGCATAGGTGTTCACAAGTGTAGCATAGGTCCTAGAGTCATGTTCCGATCCTAAGTTCAATCAACATGAACAGAAGCATTACTCCCAAAGTCCCGCATGGAGAACCAGTAAAATAGTAGTACGGAACCATCATTGTATACCAAAGCCCACTCAACATTATCCTCGATAGTACAATAATTCAAAGGGCCTTCTCACTTCCAACTCAAGGAACATTGACATCCTCATTTTTTGCACGTGCTATTTCATTTGGGCAGATTGCAAGTTTTTGTACTCCACACCTTTCACATTCTCCCATGAGGAACTCATAATCATGGAATGTTGAGTCTTTTCCCTTAGCACAAACACAAGATTCCCACAATCGTGTGACCCCACTAAAGATTGAGAGGTGTAGGTTGAAGCATGGAAAGCTGATCTCATGCATACGTGAATGAGAAAGAGGGCTAGATTATAACGATTGATGGAGGCTCTCACCTCCCGTGGAGTTCAAGGGTTTAGAAGGGGATTTCAGGGTTAGAAAGGGGGATAGGGTTCAGAGAGTTAACTAGGAGTTCCAAGGTTTAGAGGGGTTGCAGGGATTAGGAGGAGGGGATTTCAGGGCTAGAAGTGGGGGTAGGGTTGAGAGAGTTAACTAGGAGTTCTAGGGTTTAGAGGGGGTTGCAGGGTTTAGGAGGAGTCCAAGGTTGAGAAGTGGAGAGCTAGTCTCCTTCACAGATTCGAGAGGTAGGGGTTGAGGAGAAAGGAGGAGGAGGAGGAAGGAGGAGGAGGAGATGGAGGAGGAGGAGAAAAAAGTTCAAGGGAGGGAGGAAGGAGGAGGAGGAGGAGGAGGGAGTTCAAGGTAGGGAGGAAGGAGGCGAAGGGAGGAGGATGAGGAGGAGGAAGAAAGAGGAAGGAAGGAGGAGGAGGAGGGAGTTCAAGGGTAGAGAGTGCAAGGGTAAGGGCATGCTAGAACATGATAGTGTTAGAGAGCATGGATGCAATGGAAATCAATCGCATGAACACAATAGTGAGCTTGAACACTGAATCCCAAAGAGTGGGAGCTTCATTCCATTTGAGAGATATTTATACATGTTGGTCCCTCCACTTTTGGGGGGGGCCTTTTGGGTCTCTACACAAAGTGGGGGGACCTTTTGGGTCTCTACATAAAGTGGAGGAACCTCCGAAAGTGTAGGCTGTTAGTCTTTCTCTCTCTAGACTTAGTATTTCTCTCTCTAGATCCTAATTTTCCAAGTATGATTGGATCTTTTCTAGAGAGGATTTTGGCTATCCTCATCCTTTAAGATTTATCATACTATCTTTCACGATTAAGATATTATAATCGGAGCTTCGTCGCTACTCTACACACATAATGCTCTCATAGTTGTTGTCCTAGACTACACTTGTGGGGGTTAAAGGTCACTATGCCTTTACCCCGGTTATGTACAATAAGTTCAAACACATATATAAATGAATGAAAAAGAAGATTAGGGTGGTTCTTCTACACCCACCAAAACTTGTGTGGCTCTCTGTCTCTCTCTCTCTCTCTCTCCTTCTTCCGTTCTTGCTTCCGTTGAGAGCACTCTCAACTGGTATCAGAGCCCGAGTGATCTAGCTGAGCGTGCGTGAATGCTTGGAAGCTCAGCAGCTCTGTGGGAGGAAGGAGAAGCTCTGTGGGAAGCTTTGTGGGGGACTTTACTTGCATTCAAGTGTGCAGAGACCTTGGAGGAACCTTTGGAAAAGTCACTTTGGCTTTGCGAAGTGGTTTTGAGAGCCTGTTAAGTGGTTTCAAAGAAAAAGTCATTTTTGAGCTTTTCCCTGTTCCCTTCGATGACAAAGACTCTGCATTGACTTGTAGAGGCAACTATTGCTTGCTTTTGGTGTCCACTTCAGGAGCTTGGAAACACCTTCATTCTTGAATCTGGGATCATTTCATTGGATTTCTGACTCACTGTGTCAGTTCTTGCGTTTTTTGCCCGGGTGTTGGAACTCAAGTTTGGAGCAACCATTTGCAGATCTGTCAGTTCCAGTGGACTCAGGAGGTCCTAAAACTTCTATGTTGCTCATCATTCGCACTCCGGTGGAGTTTACAAATAGCTCTGTTTCAAAAAACGTTTTTCAGCCCGTGTGTTGGACCCAGTGATTGAGACCACGGTTTCCAAAACCGTCTGTCCCATTGCATTCCGGTTACCCAAAAACCCCTACCTATCAGTTCTTGCACGATCCGGTGGAGGATTTTCAGAGTTATAGATCTCTGTGTATTCGATTTCGTCTCTCTATTATGCATTTTTCATACTAAGGTTTTGAAACCTTAGATTTATGCAACATGGCAGTGGATAAGTGTTGACTCCCATTTCTCACTCATCGGTTGGGATTTTGGAGTTCATGCAGAAGAGAGATATTTGCAGATTTTCTTGTTGAGTCCGATTATGCAATCGCGCCCATGTTTTGAGGCATCTCAGGTTCTATTTTCAGTAGCGCTCATTACCGTGGGACTATGATTTCTTGAGCATACCTTATGCAGATCACTCTGGTTGCAGTTTGAGCAGTGTGCGCTCATTCGTGGTATGCATTGGGTTGCAGTGGATGATTTATAGGCCATTTGGATGCATTACGGTCCTTATTGGATGTGCTGATAGGCCCAAATTGCCTTGTGGGATGCTATTTTTTATGGACGCTTTGCACATGGATGCTATTTTATGCTGAGGGATAGCTTTGATACATTGCAGTGATGCACTGATAGTGCTATGCTCTCTTGGATGAGATATTATTGCTGCATATACTAGTGGACGGTGTTTATGCTTGAGTCATTTAGCACTTATTGGCATTTTTCTTTTGGGCCAGATTTGCTCATATGGATGCATAGTATATGCACATGAGTCAGATGCATCTTTTGATGCTTTGAGCTTTGAGTTTTTGGTGATATTTCAGTCTATTGTGGCATACACATTTGGATGCACTTGGTATTTGTTGTGATTCTCTCTTGCAGGCACTAGCATTTGGGATTTTGCTTTATTTGCATCATGGCATCCTCTTCCATGTCTGAAAAGGAGTTTTTCAACATTAAAAAGTTTGATGGGACAAACTTTTCTTTGTGGAAAGAACAAATAAGGGATGTGCTTATTCAAAAGAAGCAGATTAAACCCTTGGCAAGGATTGAAGCTAAGCCTGTAAATATGTTTGAGGATGATTGGAATGAGTTGGATGCATTAGCAAAGTCTACTATTAGACTTCATCTTGCAGAGTCAGTTTATTTCACAGTAGTAAATGAGCAGACTACGGAAGATTTGTGGAAGAAACTGTGTGCCACTTATGAGAAGGAAACTGCCTCTAATAAAGTTTACCTCATGAAGAGGTTGTTTGAGCTGTAGATGAAGGAAGGGGTCTCCATTGCTTCTCACTTGAATGAATTCAATATTATTTTCAGCCAGCTTCAGGCTCAGAAAATGAATTTTGATGCGGAGACTAAGGCAATATTTCTCTTATGTTCATTGCCATCCTCATGGGATACCTTCTGTACAGCTGTCAGTAACTCTGCACCTGGTGGAGTACTGAAATTTGATGATGTTGTGGGTAGCTTGTTGGCCGAGGAGATTAGACGGAAGTCTATGGACGGCAACAAGCAGGATGCAGCCTTATATGTGCAAAGGGGCAGATCACAGTTCAGGGGGAAGTCCCAAGAAAGAGGGAAGTCTCGTAGCAAATCCAGGGCATGGAACATTGAGTGTTACCACTGTGGCAAGAAGGGCCATATGAAAAAGGATTGCTACAAGCTAAAAAGAGAGCAAAAGGATAAGAAAAAGAATGCAAATTGGGGTGCCAATCAAAAGGAAGAGAGTCCAAGGGAGGACAAAGGAAAAGTGAAGATCGAGGAGATCAATGCAGTCACACATGATAGTGACAATGACGTTCTCTTCATGTCTAGTTTATCTACAGAGTTGCTTGCCACTTCAGATGATGCATATTCCCAGGATTGGATTTTGGATTCTGGTGCTTCATTCCATGTTACTCCCCATAGGGAATGGTTCTCCACTTATGACAGTGGAAAGACAGGTTGTGTGCATCTTGGAAATGACTATGCATGTGACATAGTGGGAGCAGGTGACATAAAGTTTTCTTTTGCAAATGGGTCTGCATTTGTTTTGAAACATGTGAGACATGTGCCTAAGCTAACCAAGAGTCTTATCTTAGTGGGTCAGCTAGATGATGCTAGTTTTCACACCACTTTTGGCTTTCAGAGTTGGAAAATTCAGAAGGACTCTATGCTTTTGGCCAGGGGTGCCAAGTGTGGGACTTTGTATCCCTTACATGTATCAGGGGTATTTGATCATGTTGTTGCAATAACCGAGCAGCCAAGCACTTCTTTGTGGCATTGCAGGTTGGGGCACATGAGCTAGAATGGAATGAAACTCTTATGCCGTTTGGGTTATGTACCGCATTTGAGTTTCTCTGATTTTGAATTTTGTGAGCATTGTCTCTATGGGAAGCAGACTAAATCAGCCCATAAAAGAAGGGGAAAGAAAGAGTTTGAAATGCTTGATTTGGTGCATTCAGACGTATGTGGTCCCATGCCTACACGGTCAGTCATTAGGCGCGGCTGAATACTATGTGACATTCATTGATGATGCAACTAGGAAAGTGTGGGCTTATGCTATAGCTCGGAAGAGTGATGTGTTCCAAGTATTTCAGAAATGGCTAGCTTTGGTTGAGAATCAGTCAAGTAGAATGCTTAAATGCCTACGGACTGACAATGGTGGAGAGTATCTCTCTCATGACTTTCAGCATTTCTGTGATACACGTGGGATTAAGAGGGAGCTCACATCCCCTCGTACTCCAGAGCAAAATCCAATTGCAGAAAAGATGAACCGTACCATTCAAGAAAGGTTGCAATGCATGCTTTCCAATGCAAGTCTTTTTGGTGGTTTTTGGGCTGAGGCAATGAAGACTACAGTGCATGTGATCAATAGATCACCTAGTAAGAGTTTGGATGGTGGTATTCCTGAAGAGGCATGGAGTGGCAAGAAGCCCTCTTACTCTCATTTGCGTATATTTGGGTGTGAGGCATATGCACATGTGCCAAAAGAGCTTCGAAAGAAGCTAGATCCTAAGTCTAGGAAATGCATCTTTCTGGGTTATGGTGAAAGTGGAGAGATGGGCTATCATCTCTGGGATTTAGAAGCAAAGAAGGTCATATGCAGCCATGATGTCATCTTCAATGAGAAGAAGATGCATAAGGCACCCATGAGGGATGTGGAAATGAGGAGAATCACTTTCCAAGATGTGAATCCACCTGCATATGTTGATAGACAGCAAGCTGTCCATGCACCAAATGTGCAAGAAATGGTACCAACAAGTACTCCCACAGGTATACAATCAAGGGTAGATGATGGATCATCTATTGGTGGAAATGATGAGCCAAATGTGGCTGATATGCAGGTGGGACAGCAAGCTGAAATGCCCTTGAGAAGATCATCTAGAGTGTCTAGACCACCTGGTAGGTTTGTTCCAGGGGTAGACTATGTGATGCTTACTGATTGCGGGGAGCCTTCTTGCTACAAAGAGGCTATGATGCGTGAGGATCAACGCAAGTGGGAGTATGCTATGCAATCAAAGATGAGTTCACTTATGAAGAATAATACTTGGGACTTGGTTTCTTTGCCACATGGAAAGAAAGCATTGCCATGTAAATGGGTCTAGAAAATGAAGGTCACAGGTGATGATGTGCCTAGGTACAAGGCCCGTTTGGTCGCTAAAGGGTTCAAGCAAGAAAAGGGTGTGGACTTTGATGAGATATTCTCTCCGGTTGTGAAGATGACCACACTTAGATGCATGCTTGGTCTAGTGGCATCGGAGGATATGGAGCTTATGCAAATGGATGTCAAGACAACTTTCTTGCATGGGGATTTGCATGAGGAAATTTACATGGTGCAGCCGGAAGGCTTTGAAGAAAAGGGCAAAGAGCATTTAGTTTGCAAGCTGAAGAACAGTCTCTATGGTCTTAAGCAAGCACCTAGAGAATGGTATCAGAAGTTTGATGCTTTCATTCAGTCCCAGGGTTTTAGAAGGAGTGAAATTGATCACCGCCTCTACACTAAAAGGGCTAAAGATAATAGCCTGATAATCCTGGCACTATATGTGGATGATATGCTATTGGCTAACAAGAATACTTATGAGCTAGATGCATTAAAGGCCAAGTTGCATGAGGCCTTTGATATGAAGGATTTGGGATTTGCAGGTCATATTCTTGGTATGCGCATCACGCGTGATCGGAGTAGGAAACTCCTTTGGCTTTCACAAAAAGAGTATGTTACAAAAGTATTGTAGCGTTTCAATATGGAGGGGGGGAAGGTAGTGAGTACTCCATTGCCTCCATATGTGAAACTGAGTCATACAGATAGTCCCAAATCAGATGAGGAGAGGGCCATGATGGCCAAGGTTCCTTATGCATCAGCAGTTGGGAGTCTTATGTATGCTATGATAGCTACTAGACCGGACATTGCATTTGCAATGGGAGTTGTTAGCCGGTATATGGCTAATCCAGGAAAGAGGCATTGGGAGGCAGTTAAGTGCATCATGAGGTACATGAAAGGTACCAAGGAGATGTGCATTTGCTTTGGTAAAGGAGACATGCGTGTACTTGGGTACACAGATTCAGACTATGCAGGGCATGTGGATAGTAGGAGATCCACTTCTGGTTATGTGTTCACCTTTGCAAGTGGTGCAGTGTCGTGGATATCTCGCGCACAGAAGTGCGTTGCTTTGTCTACCACAAAGGCTGAGTATGTTGCAGCCACAGAGGGTTGCAAGGAGGCTTTATGGCTTGATCGGCTAGTGGGAGATTTAGGGATTCATACAGGTGTACCGACATTGCATAGTGATTCCATGAGTGCTATTCAGCTAGCACGGAATCCGGTCTTTCATGCAAAGACCAAACACATTGAGGTCAGGTACCATTTCATCAGGGAGGTACTTGAGGACAAGCGCATAGAGCTTGTCAAGGTTCATACAGATGATAACCTTGCAGATATGCTGACGAAGAGTCTACCTAGTCAGCGGTTTGAGTATTGTTGTGTATTGATGGGCATTGGATAGTATGCTCACTGGTTGTTCTCCCTTAAAGGCACATTGTCCTTTAAGTGGGAGGTTGTGGGGGTTAAAGGTCACTGTGCCTTTACCCCAGTTATGTACAATACTCAAACACATATATAAATGAATGAAAAAGAAGATTAGGGTGGTTCTTCTGCACCCACCAAAACTTGTGTGGCTCTCTGTCTCTCTCTCTCTCTCTCTCTCCTTCTTCCGTTCTTGCTTCCGTTGAGAGCACTCTCAACACTTCTGGCCCTTGTTGACACAGGGTTAACAACTCCCCTGAACCGATTTGATTACCCATCCTTGGGTTATGGTTGGGTCTTCAAGTGATGTTGTGATGCGGTTGTCTTTACCCAATGAGTATGGTAAAGATGATAGCAGTGATAGATGGAGCGAGCTTCTTGTCGATTTTTTCCTTGTAATCCACGAACACCGTAGATTGCTTGCTCAGTTTTTAAGAAGCCAGTGCCAACCATTTCTTCAGACAAACACACATAATGCGCTTGAAGAGATATGGACCTTTGAAAGAGGCGACTTGTTTGAGCATCTATCTGTTGATTTGGATTGAAGCTGAGGTTGAGCAAATGGTCGTCAATAGTGAGGGACACCTCCAGGATGATTGCTAAGGCTACACTGTATCTTGCACTTTCCTTGAGTGTTTTGTCATAATTGCTTTGCATAATTGATGCATGTTTGTCCAAGGCTCTGATGAGTGTTTCCTGTCTTGTCCATTTGATTTTAGAGTTTCCATTGATTAACGGCCAATTGCGAGGAGCATCTGCATTATTTGGATCATGATGATTGGCATCCCACTGGTAGCGACGGGGCACCACATCAAATGTGGGATGCATGTGAAAGGAAGATGGAGCCTCCATATATTCAAGGAGGTACTTTTCATTAAGCAGCTTTCTTCTACGCCAAGCAGGTTGTGACTCCAATTTCATGCTAATGTTTGGAGTAATTTGTGCTTGGCGGATACTCATTGAAATTCTTGAGAGGTCCCATCCTCCTCTTGACTGTATGTTTGGGTATTGCCTCCAAAAACTACCAATGGGATTACCACACATGGGAATATGGGGTTTTTAAATAGTGGCTCTCGTGGGAGTAAAGTGCTGGCCTAAAGTGTTGGCCTAGCCCTAAGGCAAGGGCACTCATTTGTACGGTGGTTGCCCATGCATATCCCACACCATACATTGTCTTATCTTGGAAAAAAGTAAGGATTACTAGGCCTTTTTCTTACCAACCCACCCTTGAGTTTCTGGGCCACTTAATTCCATAGATCCATGGCCACTTCTTCTATGTTCTTGCTCTTGGCCAATGAACTTTCCTCCTTGGATTCATTTGTGCTCATCGTCTTGCCTGCATGAGACACCTTGGATGGGGTTGCAACAAGCAGCTTCTCTGGTTGTACCTTATCCTTCATATTATCATCGAGGAGTATAGTCATCTTGCTGCACACTGAAGCGATGTAGTTTCAGGGTAAATAAATGATCATGCAGCTTTACATCCCTTAATGCAATGAGGAAGCATAAGCAATAGCCGCTCATTGCTCATCCTCTCATGAGGCTCATAATGGGAATTCAAGTGTTTAATTCTTTCAATGTATTCTCGTAATGTTTCGTGTTCCTTTTGCTTGACCTCATACAACTGGTTGATTGGGATCCACTTGGGTCTAGTGGGTGCAAATCCCACTATAAAGGCCTTCCTCAACGTCTCCCAAATTGAATTTCTCTTCCACTCCTAGGGGCCTGTATCATTGACTTGCTTTACCATCTAGGCTCAGCCCAAATGCATTCACTTTGTCTAAGTCACCCATTTCCTCGAAGGACTTGCAAATCTATTGGATACTGGATCTCCCTCTCTTAAGAATTTGGTTATGAGCCTAGAGATGGTGACTGGATAGCTCCTTGCACAAGCATCTCTCCCCGTAATAGCCGATGGTGTGGCCCCTTCCTAGTGCCCTCATAGCCTCATCTATCAATACCATCTATGATGCAAGAAAAGGTGCTATAGGGGCTAGCATGGTACCATAATTAGGTGGACTTTGGGGTGGATTATAGAAAGGTGTAGGCCATGTAGGTATTGTGCTAACTAGCCATGGCCTGAGACGAGCTGAAGCTAGCATTCATGGTAGGCTTGGCCATACTGGCCACACCGGGGTGGGAATTGGCATGGGTATATTGACATTGGGCACTCGACTATATGATGCAACCATAGGGAAAGCAGTGCGTTCTAGGGCTCCTATTCAAGTTGAGTACAGACTGGGACAAGAGGCCATCATATGAGATAGAGTATTTCCCCAAAGTCCATTTGCTCATTTTCCTACCCTTCAAGACTCGATGGCCAAAAATTGTACCCAGGGCTTAAAGGCTTTGGTGAAGGATGGCTCACCCTCATAGAATTGAACATGGGGCCCCATAGGCTCTCTAGTCTAGATGGGAATTGGGTTACTTGAAGCACTATTGGTGGCCGATGTTGGAAGAGGGTTCTATCAGGCACTCTAGTTTTCTTGGCGAAGGGGTTGACCAAGTCTAGGTTAGATGAGAGAGAGCTCCCTGGCTGCTACTCCCACTACCCCCTCCTGACTCCTCCTCCTCTCCGCTCCCCCTCTCCACCTCACCCTCTACCTCCCTCGATACCTCTCCGCTCCCCCCTCCCCGTCTCCCCTTGCCTACCTCCCCTGCCTCCCCCCACCTCGTCTCCCCGCATTGCCCCCTCCCACCTCCCCTCTTCGCTTCCCCACTCCCCTCCTCCTCCCCTCCTCGCTACTTCTACCGCCTCCCCTGTTGCCCCTCCCCACCTCCTTCTGCCGCCTCTACCTCCTCCCCCGCCGCCTTCTCTGCCTCTTGCCACCCCTCGCCTCTACCTCCTTTCCTCTCGCCTCCCCCCCTCTACCCCTGCTGCCTCCTTTCACCTCCCCCATTGCCCTTCCTCGCCTCCCCTGTTGCCTCTACCTCCTCCCCCCGTTGCCTTCTCTTGCCTCTTGCCGCCCCTGCTTCCTCCCCCCTCGCCTCCTTCTCTACCTCTACCACCTCCTCTTCGTCTCTTGCCTTCTCCTTCTCTCCCTCCTCGCCTTCTCGTCCCCCCTCCCTCTCTGCCTTTTGCCCTCCGTGCCCCCCTCCTTCCTCTTCCACCCTTACCTCCCCTCACGCCGCCTTGTGGCCACCTCCCCCTCTTACATTTTTCCCCTTTTTTCTTCTTCCTCCTTGCAGCGGGAGCATTTGCGCTTATCAAGGCGAAAGAAAACCTTGGTGGTGACCTTTGGTCTAGCTAGAGGGGCTCTATGGCAGCACCCTCGAATCCCATGGCCATTAAGGTTCTTCTTTTCCCAGCTGACAAGCAATAGGTACAACAAGTAGTTTAGTCCCTCTAGGACAAGGCGCTTGTAGGAAGAATTGTGGGCCTCATGCCTACACAGAGATAGGTGCGAGAGTGGATCCAAGCGAGCTTGGCATTAGAAGAAGACCACATCCAGGAGGTCACCATCTATGGATGAGGTGTTTTCCTCATCCAACTGAGCTCCCCCGACACTGCCTCAACACTTGTGGAGCAAGCCCCATCCTCCTCGGCCCACATCTTGTCTACCTCTTTCCTTGGCATCATGGGTTTACAGTGGAGGACGTGGATAAGACACACCATGTTCCATGTTTCCCAATTACACTTCACTTTCTAGGGCTCCCCAAGGAGTATCGAGCCATCCTTCCTTCCATTGGTCGGGCATTTGGCATAGTGCTCGAGTCCCCGCTAGAGTTGGCTGCCTCAGTTTTAGCAGATGATGGAGTCCCCAGGATCAGTGGTTGAGAGCCCAGAGTCCCTCCCAGAGTTGATCCTTCTCGAGACCCTTGAAGGGCGCACACTTCGCCAGAGGGTGGAGATTTCTGGGTTACCAGTCCAGTGTCTTCGGTGCAGACACCTTGCTAGAGATTGCCCTCGTGGCCTCCCTCGTGCGCCTCCCCCCCCTCTGCAGAGTACATAAAGTCAGCAGGCTCGGGCCCAGCATCCTTCCTCTTAGGTAGGAGCAGTAGGAGTCTCATACCCCTTGGGCTACCCCCTCAGAAGGAGACTGGGACCCAAGTTAAAAAGAAAAAGAACCCAAGCAAGCAGGCCCACAAGTGCCACAGACAGAGGGCCAATCGCAAAGAAAGGGACAAGATTGTTCAAGAGGTCCCAAAGGAGGAACAGTAGGAGCCACCTCCTCTAGCGACAGAGGCCACTGCCCATCCAGACGGTCCTCCAACTTCGAAAATTCAGCCTCCCATTCCACCCTTGTAGCAGCAGCAACAACGAGCCCCAGGAGCTCCAGATGCAGCAATGGCAGAAGCCACAGATGCTAGCTCGATGGGGGCCATGGAGGAGCCGGCGGTCTAGAGCCCCAGTGAGCCTAACCAGTAAGGGACCTATGGTCCTTGTCCCTCCTCCTCCTTCCCCCCATACCCTTCCCCCTCTTCTTCCTCACTTCCTTCTCCCCCTCCAGGGTTCCCCCCCCCCTCCCCCCCCTCAGCCCCTCCTCCTTTAGTCACCCTCACCACTTGCCCCCCTCCCTCTATCCCTCACATCCCCACCGCTCCCTCTCCTACTGTCCCCCCCTCCACTTCAGCAGCAGTAGGTTCTTCCTCTTCGACACCCCTACTAGCTGGCAAGGGAACGATGATGCCCCCTTTTGCCTCCTCATCATCACAATAGTAGCAGGCCCACACTCAGGGAGGGATCCTGAGGGATGAGGCTCATTTTCCCATTCAGTGACCCTTAACCTCCAGCCTGGGCATCCCTTATCATAGGACTTTTGGAGGTTAGGACCCTGGAACTACCTGGAGGTTCCTGACTCTTATCCTCTACCTTTGGAGGTAACACTCATGTCCTTCAGCCTCTCGTAAGGGGGGTTTGATCAGTGCAGTGGGATCTCCGACACACCCCGTTTGGAGATT
Organism: Dipteris shenzhenensis; assembly: GCF_047967505.1. Taxonomy (NCBI): domain Eukaryota; kingdom Viridiplantae; phylum Streptophyta; class Polypodiopsida; order Gleicheniales; family Dipteridaceae; genus Dipteris; species Dipteris shenzhenensis. Next base: position 35,018,361 of record NC_141607.1, read on the forward strand.
TCCATTTGCCTCCATAGGGGTGGAGAAATGGTCCTCGGAGGTGTTTGATGCCATTTTGGGGAATCAAGTTACACTCATGATGGATGAGTGGATGGGGCCACATGGACTAGACCTCTGGCACGCCCATGGTGTGGAGGTGAACTTTCAGTTGAGCTTCACATGCGAGGATCCGATGTGTGGTTTGGCGACAGGAGTTATCAGATTGCCGCTGGAGGCAAAGGTGGAGCAGGCACACCTTTGGCCCCTCCAGAATTGCGTGGAGCTATTCGGGGTGGAAGCCTCCTTCATGATGAAGTGGGTGCGGAAGATCGGTATTGAGCTGGTATCCACACTAGCATGGCGATGCACAGATACTGACTACTCGCTCTCTAAACCCCCGTCAAAATCACACAAAGTAGTGTTTTTTGGGACAGGCACCCACTCACAGGAGATCCTTTTGTTCTTGACTCCCCCACCCTCATGAGCTGGACCATAGTGAGTTGGAACGTACTCCCCTACCCTCATGAGCTGGACCGTAGTGAGTTGGAATGTACACGAGCTCCACGACCATGTTTGTAGCCAGCCATAGCACTTGATACTCCGACAGGAGTTGCAGAGGGCATTGGTAGGACAGGCAATGGACATCCTCATGATTCATGAACACATTTTTTCAGCTTTAGACATCACACGATGCCATCACCTTCTTCCAGGGAGAGTTCCAGAGGAGTGGTCCCTTGTGGTAGGACGAAGTGGAAGGGTCTGCATCTCAGTTTCACAGACTTTGGCCCCAGAGGTCTACGACCAGGGCGAGCTCATTCTAGGATGGGTAGTTTGGATGGGAGTTTGGACGAGAGAGTCCAAGATTGAGATCCTGAACATGTATGCCCCAGTGGGCAGATAGCACCGCTTGGCCTTTTGGAGGAGGCTGTCAGAGTGTCTTCTGGATGTGGACTCTTGGATTGTTGGAGGTGACTTCAACAATTTGGAGTTTGGGGAAGACAAGCAGGATGAAGCCTCTTTTTCTGAGATGCCAGCAGTAGAGCGTAGCACCTGGGAGCAGTTCATTTTCATGGTCAGTGGTGGCAGAGACCTGTGGAGAGAGCCAGATTTTAGTAGGACTACTGGCAGCCTTTGCTTCTCCTTTGGACAGAGGAGACATGATGGATCGCTAGAGAGACTAGATCGTTTCTATGTTGGGGACTGGGCACTACACAGAGGCAGATCTACAGGGATTTTGGCAGGTACCAAAATGTCAGACCACTCTCCAGTGGTACTTCACTTGGATCAGTCCCACCAAGGTCTCCCCTAGAAGGGGGTGCGCATTCCAGAGGACCTTCTATAGGACGAGGAGATTCAACAGGTCATGGAAGAGATTTGAAAGCAGTCAGCACCCTATGAGGGTTGGGCTACGTGGGTGGCCGATGCAATTCAAAGGAGCAGTGAGGAGCTATAGGCTCACACCCTTTGATAGAGGAGTACCCTTCAGGAGTGAGAGCGGGCTCTGAGGAGAGATCTCACATACATTGAGAGCCTCAGGGAATAGGACCCACTGTCTCAGTGGCTTAGTGATAGATTTGAGAGCGCTCGTCTTGAGCTCTAGGACACGGAGGTGCAGTCGGCTAAGTTCTCCTATCATTCCTCCCAGGCCCGATGGGTGAAGCACTTCTTTTAGACCACTGGGCCCTGATCGGTAGGCACACAACTATAGCGTCTCCGGGACTCGTAGGGCATCATGCACACTGACCCACAGGAGATTTTGGACATGACCATGGGTTTCTATAGCCAGCTCTTTCAGACGGAGAGGATGACCCCAACTGGACTTGAGGCCCGAGAGCTAGTTTGGGATCACGTTCCGTCAGTAGTCTCATAGGACTTATGCAACACAGACTTGAGGAGCCTTTCACAGATGAGGAGCTCTAGGAAGCCCTCAAGGCTCTCTCGACCTAGAAGTGCCTGGGGGAGGATGGCTTGACTCTGGCTTTCTTCTAGAAATTTTGGGAGATTATCTCCACCCCTTTCCATCTAGCTTGCTAGGAGATTTTTGACACAGGCCTTCTCCCTCAGTCTTTGAGCAGGGGTTGGATTTGTTTGATCCCGAAAGGGGGAGATAGGTCAGACATCCGACACTGGAGGCCGATCACTCTGCTGGATACTACATACAAAATCCTCACTAAGGTCTTGAGTTTGCAGTTGACACAGACTAGGTTTGTCCAAGACCATAGCATCCTCGACAACATCTTCACGTTTTGGGAGGCAGTGGATTGGTCTAGAGAGGAGTTACAACCATTGGCCGTCCTTCTCTTGGACTTTGAGAAGGCCTACGACAGGGTGGAGTAGTCTTTCTTGGAGGGCACTATGAGAAGATTGGGTTTCTCAGACAGATGGGTCAGAGGAGTTTCAGCGCTATATGCAAGGAGCTCTAGCCAGATGCTTATCGGAGGGCACATAGTAGAGGCCTTTCCTCTCTCTCGCTTAGTCCACCAGGGCTGCCCACTTGCTCCCTTCCTCTTCTTGTTTGTGGCGGAGGCTCTAGGCTACTATTTGAAATCACAGGTGGTGGGTCTCATAGGGCTGAAGCTCCCAATCAGACAGGAGGAGGAGCTACTTGACTCAGAGTTTGTAGATGACACAGCCTTGTATGTTGAGGGCACCACAATGAGTCTGGAGAGAGTCGGGGGCACCTTGGCTATTTATTGTGAGGCCTCAAGGGCACGGATCAACTGGACGAAATCTATAGGTTTCTTCACAGGCTTTGAGGAGTCACAGGAGATCCAAGAGTGGGGGAATGACTTTGGCTTCAGATGGATTCCACGGGGTCGAATAGCGAGATACCTCGGATGCTAGGTGGGTATTGACATTACAGCAAAGCACCAGATTGCCCCCATCCTTGAGAGTGTCCGACGCAAGCTTCTCTATTCGGCCAATCTCTCCTTAGTAGGTCATGCCTTAGTGACAAACCAAATCCTTCTTGACACGGCCTGGTATATCGCCTCCTGTTGGTGTTTTCACAGAGGCTGCATTGGGCAGCTCCAATAGTTGGTATGGAACTTTCTTTGGGCAGGTTCAGATGGCACGAGGAACACTAGGGCCTAAGTAGCTTGGCAGACGCAATAGGCACTAGGAGGCTTGGGTGTCATTGATTCGGAGATGCAAAGCAGGCCCTTTTGGATAAGTTGGTGGTTTGTGGCCTCACCCCAGGGGCAAAGCCTTGGAAGATCCTCTTATAGCGAGGGCTTCTGAGGAACACCCCACGCACTGGGGGACAGTGGTAGCCTTCACACCATTGATCTTCTCAGAGGGCCCCCTTACAGGGAAGGGCTCCCCCCTGATGAGGAGTCTTCACAGGGTATGGCAGAGACTAGCAGGGGGTCTCATCCATGCTCCGCCTAGATGTAGAGAGGAGTTTGAGTGCCATCCTCTCTTGTGGCACCCAGAGACTAGAGATTAGGACGGCCATATGCTAGGACAGCGGACTCACATTAGCTAGTCATAGTGGGATAGTGGTCCAGCAGGGTCCTTTGGCCACTGGAGTAGACTACCTATGGAGACAAAGGTGAGGCCAAGCACTGACAAAACATGTGTGCCTCAGGATCTATGGAGCACTCTAAGGTGGATGAAACCTGTGTGGAAACATGATGAAGAGAGTGCTCATGACATGTATCTCAAGTCAATTAGGTTCCAAGATAGATTAGCTTGGACTCATAAAGAGAATCTTGAGATAGTGCAAAGTGCTTGATTGATATTACTTCAAATGAACCTCCCTTTTATAGGTGAGGGTACTTACATCCATTTGCTTGCTCACATGTGGGATATCTCCTCCATGCCATGTGGCAGCTTATCCTTTACTCATACCTTTGCTCTACATGTGCTCATGGCACCACATCTCTCAACACCTCCCCTTGGTGCCATAATCCTTTGGCTACTGCAAGGTGGTCAGATGTGAGTTACAAATCCATCACCTCCCCTTAGTGCATGCATGCTACTTAAGGTTGTCAAGTGTGGCTTCTACATGTCAATACCTCCCCTGGGTGCTTTCATAGCTACTCTCAGGTGGTCAGGCTTGATTTACAAAACATAGGCAAGGTTGGCAAGGTTTTTTGTTTCTCAATACATTCCATTTATGTCATCTTTTGGCTCATGGCTTGATGACGACTCGTTTGCTTCTTTGCTTGGTGTAGCTACCTGCATGATGCTTTGTTCTACCAGATGCCTTGATGCTTTATGTGTGGATGCCATGCTTTCTGCTATAGTCATCTCATGCACTTGTGCTTTCGGCTTGCTTTTTACATCGATGTTTGCATTCATGCTTTGCTTTTCCAATTATTGCAAAGGTCTTACCAATTGATTTCTTTCAATATTGGCAGTGTCTAATTGCATACAATGATTCTGATCTGACAGGCGCGTAGAGCTCAAAAAGACGATCACTTTTCCTTTTTGGAGCGTGCGCAAATTCTTCCTGGATTGCAAGTTATGGCTTGTTGAAGCTTTTGTGAAGAAGAGGGGCCTTTGATGATGTGGCACAGGGATTCACATGCTGAATTCCAAACTGTGCTTAACAAGAGGCTGTGCTTAGAAGGCACTGTGGTGACCTTTGAACCCAACTTGGTTAAACCCAAGGTTACATTAACTAACCATGGTCCAACTAACCATAAACTTTACCCAAGGTTAACTTAACCATACTGATTTCAAACTCAACCAAGGGTGCTTCTAGCTAACCCTGGTAAGTATTTATCTGCCACGTGTCTTTTTGTAGGAACCTTAGCAAAGAAAAGGTTTGAGGCGACGACGGCGACGATGTGGCCTCGACGGAGAGAGCTTTCGGAAGTCTTTTCATTGTAGAGACAGCCGTCGATGGAAGATCTTGGTCGTAGTTGGCAGGAGCTCGTGGTGTTGCCGGTTGGAGAGAGCCGGTGTGAGCTATTTGGGCTCTATTCAACGTCGTTCGGTGCATGCCAGACAATGACTTTCTTCCACAGCTCAAGCTCTCTCTCGTTTTCTTAGTCGGAGTCATCATCACCAATATGTTGATCTCTGTTTTTTCTATGCTTACTGGCGATATGCGTACCATCTCAAGATTAAGTAAGACGTTGACAATGGAAATGGGTGACGTCGATGCAGAAGGCTATGAGCCGCGGAGGTCATTTGGAGCTGCTGTGTCGATGTTGCAAAGGCCGACTGAAGGGACATCAGTCGTGCTTTAGGACTGGAGCACTTGAAGGCTCCGGCTGTGTGGAAGTCGGCTACTTCATTGGGGAGTTGCTGCTCTCCAGAGCGGCTTGTTGCAGGGTCGTTGGTCATGAGCTGTGGTGCCTTATAGAAGGCTGATGCAGAGAGCTGCTACTGCAGCTGGCTGAGGCATAGGAGGCTTTAGTTTGTGCAGTCGACGTTGTGAGCAACAGTGCCAAACCTGCGCTCTTTGAGTTGTTGGGAGCTTCTCTTGCTTTGTCTCTTTTAGTCAAGAGTATGTTTAAAAACATCTCTCATTCTCAGCAGATCCACAGGAGGTCTCTCACAAATCTTTTTTTGAAAGACTCTCCCTATCTCTCTCTCTCTCACAGCAACAAGGATCACTCAAGCTCACAATGAATCTCTCATGAAATGGATGGACGGAAAATTTCTCTCTCAAGGGACGGAAATTTGTACTCAATCTACCACTAAACTAACCTAGGAGAAAAACATGAGCTCCTAAGACATACCTACAACTAATCTAGGAATGGAAGCAATCCTAGTGAACTACTAATGAGCTAAACTAGGAGAGCTAAACCTATGCTCTGATACCATGACAAAACATGTGTGCCTCAGGATCTATGGAGCACTCTAAGGTGGATGAAACCTGTGTGGAAACATGATGAAGAGAGTGCTCATGACATGTATCTCAAGTCAATTAGGTTCCAAGATAGATTAGCTTGGACTCATAAAGAGAATCTTGAGATAGTGCAAAGTGCTTGATTGATATTACTTCAAATGAACCTCCCTTTTATAGGTGAGGGTACTTACATCCATTTGCTTGCTCACATGTGGGATATCTCCTCCATGCCATGTGGCAGCTTATCCTTTACTCATACCTTTGCTCTACATGTGCTCATGGCACCACATCTCTCAACAAGCACATCTAAGAGGGGCAAGGTAGCGGATGGGCGAGATTGACTTAGCCATTCCAGAGTCTTGGTGGGAAGCACTTCACGTTTGGAGAGACAGCAGATGGTTGTGGCAGTTTTCCCGTACTGGTGTTCCCTTGAGGATGATAAAGTGCGGCAACACGAACCCCGGCTTCTTCCACATAGGACCTGGAGGCTTACTTCAGCCACTCACTGAGAGTGGATGGGAGTCTTGATGGGATACAATGGCAGATGATCAGAGTGGTCGGCCGTTTGGGGAAGGAATGGCACATAGACCCTCCCAGTATTTCAGAGCAAAAGGCCTCTAGATGGCACCTTTGGCTATGAGACCCTTGAGCGAGGTCCAATGGGATTTGGGAGAGTGGTTATGGCCCTCCAAGGGCGGCCTAGCTTAGCAGGTGGATGAGGTGCCCTTCTTTTCCTACACCAACGGATTGGCAGGAGGCTTCAGATGGACTCGTCGAGGTGGACCCCTTCGAGGGAGAGACATTGGGTGACCCAGAGAGTACCTCGAGATGTGCGATCTAGGTTATGGACATGGTTGTGGTCCAGCTTGCAGCTGAGGACTTGCAGCTGAGGAAGATCTCTTACTTCTTGTGGCTGGCCGCCCATGGAGGCTTGCCCATTGGACCGTGGTTAGAGCAGATGCGAGTGGATGGGCAGTGCCATTGTTGCTCCGATGGTGCCCTAGAGACTATCCTGCATTGCTTGTGGAGCTGTCGTAGCTTAGTGAGGATTGGATGAGAGCCCTCAGGATCATGCCACGCATGCAGAGTCTTCATAGAGACTACACCTGGGGGATGGTAGCTTGGTTGACAGAGGGAGGACACGCGTTTCAGATCGATGAGATCTCTCCAACCTATCGGATATAGGGTCAGAGCATCTAGAGGATCACACTCCACGAGGCAGTCCCCCCTGACAGTCTAGCTCCTCCTTCTCCTAAGGAGGACAATGTCTAGGAGGTGGTAGCTAGCATCACAGCTTGGAACATTTGGGTGGCTCATTGCAGTCTTGTGATGGGTGAGCACCCGGTTCCACCCGTGACTATCCTAGTTGCCATATGGCAGGATATCATTTACACTCTATGGTCCACCTGGGGGCGCAGGACTCTAGGCTCCAAGGTGACTATCGAGAGGCATGCTCATTTTTGCAAGGCTTGGCTTGCAGGGTTTTCTACATCTTGACTCTGCGAGGGATTCGCTAGCTGTATAGTCCCCCCACCTAGCTATTAGCCCTAGTTCTAGAGATCCCCTAGGTAGTGAGATAGGTTTCTCTGGAACAGGCTGATTTTTTCTTTCAGCCTTTTCCCAAATTTTTTTTCATGCTTAGCACCTTCGGGGCTGCTGTCTTGTATGAAAATCTTTCAAGCATTAATAGAAGGTTCCTTTCTCTGTATTAAAAAAAAGTCTAATGGGCCAAACCGCACCATAAAATTAGAGAATGATTCTCTCAATCACAATGCTGTGGTGGAAAGCATGGGCGATTGGGGCCTAACCAAGCTTGAATTAAGAGCCATGGTGGCCCCAAGATTTGATTTCCCCCCCATTTTGGCATCAAAGCTCATTGCATCCTCCAAACTCGAGGACTCCGTGTGTATGGGATTGTGGATTGAATAAGAGCTCAAGGTCAAGATCTCGGATGAAACTGATAATGCAGCATGTGATGGGCTAGTTAGAATGTTATTTAAAGCATTGTCCTCCAGCTCTAGGTCAATTACTATCACGTACCAGACTACAGTTGCATGTGTTGGTCACTTAGCATGGTTGTTTTCAATCAGAATCAGTCATTGTCTCTCTAGCCTTAAAGCAACAATCGGTGCATTAGCCTTAAAGCAGTGACTTCATAAGTCGATGCCTTATCTGGTCACTTCATTAATATTAAAGCAGTGATTCCTCAATGCAATGACCAGTAAAGCAACAACCTCATAATGCAATGGGTACTTTAACGCATTGTTTGAATATAGTAGTGACTCCTTAATGCGACAGGTTCAAAGTCGTTGTATTAGACTTAAGGTAGCGGGTTGACTTCTGATGATGTGATAGTCATGAGTTCATTTAATGCCACATGTCAGTTAGGTGAGGTGGGTGGTGGTGCTTGGCCAGCTGGAAAATAATGTGTTAGTTGCCTTCTGCATTATAACACAGTGACTTAGTCAGTCTTATGGCATTAAGCTTAAAGCAATGAAACACAGTCTGTGACTATGCCGTCGATTGTTTTTTGGTGCTCCTTGTGAATTTTGAGTTTCTATGCAAGGTTGAGCATTGGGGTTCTATCCTACCTAATCTACCTACTCGAATAAAAAAACCACAAAAAATAATAGCTCAAAGTAACAAATGGGAGATTTCCAAGGGGGTGGCTCAGAACTCACTCACACCTCAACCAAATCTGATTCAAACCCCATTTTTTAGTGTTTTAAGTGAGATTTGACACCACATCCATCTTAGCAATTACACCAACTAACTCCTCTTATGATCTAACAACAAAAGAGACTTCAAAACATGCTCAAATGCATCAAAATTACTATATGGATAGAAATGTCAGTTTTCTCTTTTTCCACCTCAAACACATACTTTTTTCTCTCAAACCAATCCTAATCTCCACTACTCACACTCCTGGTTAAGCTAGAAAGAATTATGCAATGGTTGGTTGTGACGGTATAAATCTTATGCATAGCAGAGATATACCTCAAACTCCCAAGCAACAATGCCAAAAATGTGTAGCTAGCGGTGACTCCATGTGTTGAAGGGACGTTCGAGGAATGCCATAAGAGAATCCACTCCCAATAATCTCCTTGTGAGATAATTATATGCATGAGTCCTTGTGTCACTCAAGTGTCTACCGGATTGTCTCTATGTGATTCCAAAAGAAAGTAGAGGGAAAGAGTGAAGGGGGAAGAGAGGAGGGGAGAAGAGAAGGAAGAGGGAAGAGTGAAGGGAGGGGAGTGGCAATCGCAAGGCAACACACAATGGAAATCAAGAAGTCGCTCACAAGAAAAGGAGAGAGCTTGTATTCCAAAAGTTTACAAATACACAATGAAGACCAAAGTCAAACTTTTGGCCTTGTATACAATCCACCTTTTGAATGGAGGCTAACCCTTGTACTCTCTTTCATCTCTCTTTGTCTTTTTACAAGCACTTGGACCACATGGCTCCGATGCGGATATCATATAACATTCCTCACACCTTCCTACTTCTCCGTTTTATCATTACCATCACGTAGCACTTGTTTCAAATGTTAACATTTGTTGTAGTAGACATTGTGAGCATGCGAACCTCCCTACCTCTCTCTGTGATGATGCCAAGATACCCTCATCATTGTGTGATACCTCCTGCATGTAAACTGAGCTTCTGGCCAAAGTAACCATGCCTCCATGCCCTCTCACTGAGAAGTTGGTAAGAACTACAAATCCCATTCTTCCGCCAAAAGCAAACCAAAGTTCATCTTCCTCTCCACATTTACAATCTTGCAAGAGTACCAAATCCGAATTATAGCTCTTTAGCACCATTGACAGGCATCTTTCCACAACAACCCCACATATTCCATGTGAACACCTTCAACAATGTCAATAGAGGTGCAAGATTATTACAAAGAAAGGCCTTGGCTACATTAAAAATGAAATGAAACCTATTTTCTTTGCTCTCATTAACATTCCTGGTTGCATCCTTAATTCACTTGGGCATAACCTGGACAGCTTCTTCTTGGTTGCATCCTTAATCCTCAGTTTGTCTCAAACTTGAACACCTTCTTCTGGCTTCTTTCTTCAAGGACTCTCCTTTGACCATTGGCACCAGGCTTTTCCAAGTCCCCTCGCACTGATTCTCTGATAGATCACCTTCCATAGAGATATCCACCCAGGAGACCCTATCCATGACCCTATCTGTCTGTCTTTGAGCCAACCAAAGCATTAGAAACCACAATGCCATCAAGATTGCCACCCCCACCACTGGAAGAGAAACATCAACTTTCTCCATTGAGACATTCTAAGAAACCGCACCGGGTGGAACAACTTTTGAGGACTTGTCACCCAATCTTGAGTAGGATTCTTAACTCCGGCATGACCAATCTACCTATGAGACTCATCTCCTACCACATTGGCCATGTGCTACATACTAGTACTCTTCGAGAAGGGCCAACCATCGTAAATATTTGCCACCTTACCTCTCTTTGTAACAAATTTCTATGTATTGAGAAACTTGGGGCAAACAGTCTTACCAAATGGATCCTATGTTTTGATAACCTCAACCGCACTTGAGTCAAAGTCTGGCCTATCAAATCCGATGGAGCATTGGGCAGTTTTAGGTTAATCTCCCCCTACTCCTTCCTTGTAGGTAACTCCCAGGACAACACCACGTGCTACTTTTCGTTGATGATATACTCATCATTCTTGGCCATGGGGTTATGCACATGCCCAACTACTAGACCTCTTAACAACCTAGTATTCTCATGCCAGGAAGGGCAATCCCTGCAAAATGCCCTATCTTTCTACACATATAGCATGCATTTGGAAAATCCCCAAATCATACCCATTGACGACGCTACTCACCATTTGGAAATGCAATCCAGATGAAGTTGGGGGCAACTTGGCTACAATCCCACATGATCCAAGCCTTCCTAATCCTAAAATTCTTCCTAGGAGGAGGAGAAACTGCCAAAACCCAACCCAACGATGATGCAATCCATTCCATTGCACTCCATAGCCAACCAAGAAAACTTGGGAACTCAACCCATATAGGGCATTCATGGAAAATAAATTCGTCCACACTAAAGGATGGATTCTAGGGTACCATCGAGACCATATCCCCCTCGAAGACAAAAGATTTCACCACGAAATAGATGCAAATCGCCTCCGAGATACAGCAAAGGAGGAAGAATCCTTTACCAACAAATCTAGCTGAGTACTGAGAAGAGGGAAAATCACATTCTACAAGCAAAAACTAACTGAGCTCAGCCAAAGAGGGGATCTTACTAGTGAAGAATAGGTAAAACACCCCCTCTGGCCAGCCATTCGAACTCGGGTTTAACCATTTCCAAATACTTCATAGACTACAGCATGTTCCTTGCCACTTTCTAGCAAACCTTTCCTCTCCACCTCCTTAGCACTCCATCCCAACTCATGTGTAATAATTAGCTTGAGCTCCTGATTAGATAAAGGGGAAAAGCCACCTTGAGGGTTGTGAGCAACATCCTCCACATAAGCTCAGGGGGGTCACTAATAAATATGTAAGATATCACGTGCGATCAATGAAAGGGTTTTATATTTAAAAATACACAAGGGATAATTTAACCATCTAAAAATTTATAGAAGGGATGTATATAGGTCATAAAAATCAGTAGGCAGGGTTTCTTTATTTAATACTCCTTGATCGCACATGCTATATGGGGATTTTACATAGTGGCCCCCTTGGGCATGTAAGAAGGGACACCTTCCGCTTTCCTTACTTCATCTAGACTAGACGCAACACCATTGTCTTCCCTTCTGCTATCTGGTTTCATGCTATTCGACTCACCCAAGACCTCCATTAACACGACATTCTCAGAACCCTCACCCTAACGCAAGTCCGAAACACCACTACTTTCACTCATCAACTCACACTTAGGAGACTCGAACAAAGAACCCCACACTCTCTTCACTTTCTTCTTGCCCATGACATCCTTAACCTCGAATGGCGCAACAGACATGCACCACTAATGAAGTCTCCTCAAGATCCTCAAGGCATCCACCCAAACTTGAAAGTTGTGTATACCTCTATTCCCAAAAAACATTCCATCGATTTGAGCCAATGGTGTGCAATGTTAGCATCTACTAAGGCTAATTCATGGACATTTTCAATTAACTCTATGGCCTCAAGGATGTGATGATGCCTCGGTGTATGTGTGGTGGTTTCCAAATGTTGTGCTCGATACTCTTGATTCCTATACTTTGCATGGCACATGAGACTCAAGTGGTAGCTTGTATTTGAATTGACTTAAAAGATCTCAACAAGAGGCCAATGAAAAAAAAGGATGCCAAGGAGAACAAGTTTGCATCAAAGAACAAACTAGAGGCAACGAAAGGATAAGATCCCAAATGAAGCCTATGGTGGAGACCATCAATACCACAAACATTAAATTCTCCCACCACCAATGAATCCTTAAAATTTTAGTCAAGACAATGAAGTGCACAATAGTACTTGTTGAGTCGCCTACGAAATTTAAGGATAAAAGCGAATTGGATCTTTAGCTAAGACACAAACCAACTGCAAAAAAATAAGCATGTTCCTAAACACGAGCAAGAGCAATTTTGAATATAATAGTGCCTTATAGACGTGTAAGCGCTTACGACTTAACAATATTGATCGAGCAGTATTGCCTGCTACAAATGCTCTAATTTGAGATGCTCTTAATGTGGAAAATATTTACCATGAGAAAAGTAATCGCTAGATGCAATAAGTAGAATACAACCTTAATAGCATGCTTCACATTGAAACAGCATGATGTACCCTTGAGGAATGCTTGGATAAAAGGTTGTACACATGGAGACAAGGCTATTTACAAAAATTTTGAACATAAATAATTAAGTCTCAAGAGAGACTAACAATCTACGATAATATGTGTTCAAGACATCTATACTAAAGAGTAGACCGTGAACAATGTGGTTTTGTAAACAACAGAGATATATTTGAAAATATATTGAATATTAGCCTTGTGATGGACTATGCTAGGAAATCTAGTCAAAAGTGTATATTGTATGGCTTAGATCTGGACAAAGCCTACGACTGGATATGATGGGACTACTTACTGTTGGTCCTGGAGAAACTAGGTTTTGGCTTAGATTTCTCCAAAATGGTTTCTACACCCTTCAGGAACATCTCCGTCGCCACAGCGCTTTGTGTGAATGGGAGTATAGTGGGAGACTTTGACCTGCTGACAAGGTCAATTAGGCAACATCGCCCCATTATTGTTTGGAGCTGGGTCTGTGCCTCTCATTAGGATGCTAAAGGAAAGAGCCTCAAAGGGAAAGCTGCATGGGCTAGCTTTTCTGAATGGAGAGCAACTGGTGGCCTAATTGTTTGCACATGATGGTACTTAGTCAAGAGCAGAAAGGGTCAGTAGAGGCTCTAATGCACGTTGTCTCCATGTTTTGTTGGGCTTCTGGGTTAGTTTGTAGTTGGGAGAAGTCGTTTGGTATGCGTCTGTCAAGAGATACCCCTGCTGCTGGGATGGAGGAACTGCCAGTTAAATGGGTGGGTGCTTGTGAAGTCTAGTAAGATATATGGGAGCCCCCATTGGGTTGGCATCTCTCTCAACCAACATTTCTAGTGGTTCAAAGAAAAAATAAAAACTAAGCTGAGACATTGGTACAGTTTATGCTTGGGTGGAATGCAAGACTACTGATAGTAAAGCACATCTTATCAACAACAATTACTTATGTTGCCTCGGTATGGAATTTCAAGGGGAAGTGTTGGAACGAGGTGGAAAGGCTCTTTCGGGCTTTCTTGTGGGCCGAAGGTGAGGGAAGAAACGGATGCATTACATTGCATGGGATGCCCTTAATCATCTAAAACAAGATGGGGGCTTTGGACTGCCAGACATAGCGTGCAAGAACATGTCCCTTGTTGGGAAATGGCTGCCTCGGTTGTTCTTAGAATAATGCTCCTTGGGTGGTTCTGGCCAGGTGGTTTATTGAGCATGATAAAGGGGCAAAGATAGGAGTATGGAGTGGTCTCCTATGGTACGAAAGATTGTTATCTGATTTTCCTCTAAGAGTATCTAGCTCTAACCTGATGCAAGGCCTAATATAAGCGCGGAGAGCTTGTGTGGCTAAACTAGGCTGGAAGGGGAGAGGCAGGTTAAAGGGTGATGCTAGCCTCTGTGAATCAATTTAGTGGAGTAATGCAGTGAAACTAGATGTACAAAGGATGCTAAGAAAGCCCATAGCATATGTAGAAAATGTTTGCACTACTGGTCACATATAATTCGAGAATAACCCAATGGTACATGGGTGAAACGTGCCTCAAAAAGCTCTCTACTAAAGTCATATACCAAAATCTACTCGCTCTTCCTCCTCTCTTTTTTGAGTTAAATAGAAAATGGGGTTACACCATTCCCCGAAGTGGTGGAAGAAGAGGTTCAAAAAGAACTGGAAAGGTTGCATGCTTGGGAAGTTTAGTTTTTAGGAATGGAAAGTGGTACACTAGTGGCTGCCAGTTCGTGCGAAATTGGTGAAAAGGTTTGATGCTAATCCCTATATCCCACTTGATGTGGAGATGCATTGGTGCCCGGAACATATGGTGGAAAGTTGAAGCTGTAGTAAGGAAGAGCGGCCTAAAGACGAGGTTTCTTTTGGGCACTAACTGGAGAATGAGTTTGTTGGGGGTGATAACCAAGGTACGTCGACGGTTCAGGCCTGTTGACCATATGTTAGGGCATCAATGCTCATGATGATTTGGTACCATCAAAGTGAGATGGTGTTTAGTAGTGGTCACCTGGATGAGGCGACGCACTGCACTTTTATTTGACACCTCGAGATTGTTGGACACTACATATAGTTGGCGAGTTTGGCTCTAGCCGCTATGGTCGGTAGTCTGTAAGAGTCTACCTTTGTGTAGGTCGAGAACCACCTCTAGGGTGTAATCCCGTAATAAGAGGCCAAATTTTGTACTTCAAGGGTCTACTTTCTTAGGGCCTGACCCTATATATATATATATATATATTTGGCCTGACCCGTGGAAGGGCTTAGCAACGATTGTATTAGAGAAATAAAAAATCCCAAATTATAAAAATTCTCCGAAATTGCAATTCCGACGTTCCACGTGTCGTCGTTTGTGCTTCCAGTACGCCACGTGTCGCATCGCAATCGGCTTTCCTCGCATGCTCTCTTGGATCGTCTCTGACGCTCCGTCTTCCTCGCAGACTCTGCCACTGTCCACGCACGTGGGTTCCCGTTTCTCTCGCATGTAGCTCTATTGAATCCTCCTCCTCTCGGAATCTCGAGTCCTTGATCTGTTTGCAGAGATCAGTTGACGATGTATTCGAGGTGTTGCCTGCAAGACTGACTATAAAACAATATGCTACCTATGCTTTGGAGGTCATTTGATGCTTGTCCTTTGGTCATGCTTGTACTTTGGTCATCTTTCTGTGCAATGGCAAACTATGAGGGAAGCAGTAACTCGATGGATCGTGCGCTCTCTGCAGAATCGATGGACACGGACGATAACACGTTCCACCATGGTTCAATACGATGATTCTCTTTTGATACTGAATTTCATTTCTTTTCCATTTTGACTTTCTTCATCGTTGTTTACCTGTGTAGTGTACCGCAGAAATGGTGAAAAGGGTCTCTGGGAATAACGTAGCTGACACAACAGACGATGCTGTGTCCACCATGAATCGTAAGCACTCGTCCTTGTAGAAACACAACTCTGTTTTTTTGGAATTCTCTGTTTATTGGACTAATTGTGGGTACGCGTATAGTATCGGACCACCTGCGCACCGACTGGAGAGAAGCTCAAAGGAAAGTGTTCTACGTTCATAAGTTTGCCTCTCATGCTTGCATCTTCTGCTCCGCCTCCCAAGCAAGGTTTGGTGACAAAGAATACGACGATCGAGAAAGGTGCAAACAGAGATTTGAAGAAGTCCTTTGAACTGGTTGCACGAGAAGTTTGCGCAAAAGATGGCTCTTCGATTTGTTTACCATACAGCTTCTGGCGTTGTCATGGAGTGGCTTTAATGTGTAGCCTAGCAAAGTTACGGGTGGCTTCATTCAGTCTACGTTAATCTGTCTATTTCGCACGCACTGAGACAAAAATGCATTGTCATGGAGTGGCTTTGATGTCTAACCTAGCAAACTTACGGGTGGCTTCACTCAGTCTAGGTTAATCTGTCTATTTCGCACGCATCAGACAAAAATCTGTCCATTTTCTCTGTTTGTTTCACAAATCCCGTGTATTACGGTTATAATCTGACATTAATCTGTCTATTTCGTACGCAGTGAGACAAAAAGCTGTCGATTTTCTCTGTTTGTTTCACAAGGAAAGCACCGAATTTCTTTGTTTATCTGAGAAACATGTTGGAAATCTGCCGCTGTCGCCATATTTCTCTATCTCACTCTCCGTGATTGCTATATCCATTCCATGTTTGAAAGACTGCATGACAGCTGCTTCTGGCTGTCACGATTTCTACGCTCCGTTCATCTAGAATTGATAGCAGCAGTCCCGAGATTGCAAGCTTTTGGCCTCTTCCCAGCTCGCGTTTCTTCACTGTTTGTTTTCCTTCGTCGTTTGTGTTATGTGACCTGATTCGTCCTTTTCCCTCAATTGGCTTTTGTTATAGGCTTCCCTATGTCAAATGATTACACTTAGTCCCGCTAGCCTTTTCATTTAGTCATAAATGTTATAGACTTTCACGGCCTTGCTTTGTTTGGGTAGCAATCTTTATTTCTTTGTCCCGCTTGCCTTTTCATTTAGTCATAAATGTTATAGACTTTCACGGCCTTGTTTTGTTTGAAAAATCTTTATTTTTTTTTTAATAAAAGAAATCAATTATGCAAAACACTAAGCTTACTACAATTGCATTATAACGTAGGTGGTAATCTAACGATAAAAAATGCATTATTCATTCATGCAGCAAGCAAATCTTCTTCTCATAAGAGAGGCCAACATTTGAATAAAAGAAATCAATTATGCAAAACACTAAGCTTACTACAATTGCATTATAACGTAGGTGGTAATCTAACGATAAAAAATGCATTATTCATTCATGCAGCAAGCAAATCTTCTTCTCATAAGAGAGGCCAACAGAATGAAGGAGATAATCTTCTTCCAAAAGGAGAGTATGAGCTATGTCAATTGAAAGGCCTAGTTCCAATTGAACCACGATGTGTAGGAGTAAATTCCTTGCCTTTGCTTGACATTGAGATGATTACGTATGTCATTCCCTATAGGTTTGCATTTGAGGGAAAATTGTTAGTGAAATATGGGACCTTCAAGGCGAAGAATCCAAAGTACGCCACAAAACTGCTAGCAGATTTCACTCATCGTCACAACTGCCAAACCATAACATTGGTCGTACCGCACCCACTTGTGGACCAATACAAAGACATCCTCATCCCTGACTGCTACTATCGAGTGGAGAGCACTGCTGCAAGACCAAGAGCATCTGGCAAAGGAGGCAGTTCTTCTGTTTCGTTGCATGTTGATGCAACGACCACAATCTTGAAAGCAGAACCGTTCGAAGGGAGCATTCGCTTCATCAACGAGCATCACATTGCCGACTTTGTGCCAAAAGCGATTGAGATGTTTGCTCTCAAGCGGTTTCTCACACAAGTGCTATAACTTCTTCGATGCTTGCTTGGCAGGTGTATGGTGTATTGCAATTTACAAACCTGAATGCCCAGCTGGTGGAGTATGTTTGTGCGATATTTGGTGGTTGCATGTCAGTTGTGACCCGTGCAATCCTTTTTGCTATACATGAAAGTCCCCTCATCATGCCATGAAAGTCTCGCTTCTGAAAGCATGTGTGATCCACGTGAAGGCCAGGATGTCTCCATATAGATCCGCAGTGCACAGGTCAACAACTTGTTGCAGTTGGAGATGCCTTTTCTTGATTTGTATTTAGATAGTGTGCTCCACACCAGGTCTTTGCTCTCAGGCATGCGCCCCAGTGGAATCTTCACCATAAACAGCTTTGGCCACCTTAATGCATTCAAGAAGAACACTTGACTTTGGTTTCATAGTCTTTTCGTTTGCAGTGTGGGTTTGTGTTCTTTGTATTCAACTTTTGCAGTTCAGTAAATACAGACTCTGAGTTGTTCTCTATTGCACAATTGCCTCACTTGCAATGTGTCTTTTTTTCCAATTCCTATTTGCTTTTCTGTGCACTATCTAACAAAGTTGGCAATGACATAATTGTACAAAGAGAATTCCAACAAATGAATAGATAAAGACATGGACACAACAAAGACACTAGGTTGTTTTGAGCTTCATCGACTGAATGCATTCAGAGCAAAACATCCACAAAATACGGACTTGCTAGTTTGCTTGCTTGAGTTTTTCCCAACCCTTCAGCATGATGTTCTACTAGCAATCTTTTTTCAATCACTTTTTGTAGGCCCAACCCGACTATCTTCACCTTGGCTTGGTCTCCTTAAAGATGCATTGTCCCTTTCTACGACCACGATGACTCTGGGTTTCTTGTGCTAGACATTGGCACATTCATCTAGCTCTAGGTCTCTCATACATGATTGCTTGACTCGATTAAGGTTTGTGCTGTAGTGCTCTTTCCAAGTGCTCTCCGAAACAAACCACCATGTATGTACAGTCATAGATGTGGAGAGCTATTGCAAGGCAAATGTTGTTCATGTTTTCTCTTTTTTTGTATTTGTCTATAACAGTTTGACATGTAATATCTGTCGATTCAATGGGGAGTTGTTGAAGTTGTTGTTTCCTTTTAAGAATGAGAGCTCTATTTTGTTGATGGTTTGTGTTTATGAAGGAAAATTCTCTTCTTGTTCTGTGTAATGGTAAAGACAGAGTAATGAAAGATGCCAATTGCGCACTCATGTGCTACATTGCAAAAATGTGTTGCCCATTGCTCGCACTCTATCATGTGTGCTACTGTCAATTTCTGTGCAAGCTTTTATTCTCTCTGAAGTGCACAGAAAATGTGTTATCCATTTTTGTCATCCATTCTTGTTGTTATTATGTTATCCATTTTTGTCATGTATGAAGTGCAATATGTTGTAGCTGAATATGGATCGATAATGTACTGTATGTCCATGTTTGATTGCCACAAAAAAGTTATTTCATGATTGAAAGCATTTGTGAAAATGTCTTTTGGATGTCTTTTTAAGAACAGTGTTGTTTTCAAAATTGATGATTGCAGTACTAGTATATATGTTGAAATGTCAATTCCAATATCGACTATCCATTCAACAAATGTCATTTGTGTGTCGTGTTCTATACAATCTATACTTGTAGAAATACATTGATATGTTTGTTTGGAAGTATGAATCATGCTTTGCGATAGAGGTTTCAATATCATTGTTTTGTGTAGTGGAGGCTTCAGATAATGAAATTTGTAGTTGTTGCTCTTGTTTTTTTTGCAAGTGAATGTGTGTTTATGTGTTTGTATGTCTTTAATGTTTGTTGGTAGCAGGCTCATGTCACATGTTATGTATTTGTCAATAAAAGTGACAATTTCCCCATCTTCATGAATACCATATATAGGCCCATGTTGCACCCATAAAATTCCATGTTCATGCTGGCTTCCTCTGCTTTGGAATTCTGTAATGAAAAAGTAGTCCATGATATTTTCGAGTAAACGTTTGTCTTTCATTATCAAATTTAGGATTTTTTGTAGTTTATGTGTGTAATATCTTGCACATATCGTAGGGTTGTCTCTTATTTGTTTTCTTACTGTGGCGTTTGAGTCTTTGTCTTTCTGTTGAGTTTTGTTGTTAGTTAAGTACTTTTCTCATAGACATCTTGTCAAAGGTTCCCACAATCTTTTTGCACATGACAGCGCCATAAAAAAGGTCGGGCGTCCCAATTGTCTCATCATTACAAACGCATCTTTCCTGAGTTTCTCTTTATAGTCTGGTGAAGTCTGTAAATTCTCGAAGTCCCTATACCCTATTCTAGATTTTAAAATAGCGTCAATGTTTATGTCGTTCATAACATCCTTTGCATATATTGTTTTATTTTGTAGTGCTCCTTTATGCAAACGAACCCAAACTGACTACATGACCTTATTGATTAAAACTTTGATCTATTTGAAAAATAAATTTGGTATATTTCATGAGAAATGCAAAGATGTGTGAAAATTCCAATTTTGCTATGTCTTGGTATGTTAGCCTTGTGTTTCCAATTTGCCTTTCATGGCCGAAAAACAATGTTGGAAAGTTTAGTTCTTCAATATGTTTGTCATGAAACAAACCTAATGGAGTGTTGTCTTCACAAGGAGCCATGTATCTAACATCCGTTTCGTAGTCAATGACTTGCTCAGCTGTAATAAGATTATGTATCAATGTGTCTGTGTAGTTGTCATCATTTTCCTCAACATCAGCCTCGTAACTGGTATTATCTCCCGCTGAGTAATCGCCGCATGGACATGGAGACTCAAACTTGAGTTTAAGCCTCTATTTGGTTATTTAAAATATTGGCACAAATGGAGAGAGAGAGAGAGAGAGAGAGAGAGAGAGAGATGCTTACATTTAATCTTCTATTTTAGATATGGCTAGAAGCTCCCTCAAAGGCACCCTACCTATGCAAAGGTGGAAGATCAATTCAACTCATTGTGCTAGTAATATGGCATGGTTGAGTGTTAGGAGCAATGCAATAATGAAGAAACAATGCAAGCTGTGGAATGCATAAAATACACAATACAAAAAGCACACAGAATGGAAGAGACAAAGACACACCAAAAAGACAAAGACACACCGATGTACAAGATACAAGCAGTATATCCACTACTTTCTTGCTATGTGATCCACAAACTTATGGTACAATTTTTGACCACACAACTCGCACCTCATGCACCAATTTTCATGTCCCTTGAAGGTCATCAAGAGGATGAAGGCTAGGACCATAAGCAAGGAAATGAAGAAGTAGGCAAGGAAGGACAAAACGCCCATGCCACAAAACCTCGAGGCACCCCAACCCCCATAAACTAGGTCTAAGATTCATTCCATTTGTCGTTTATTTTAACATTGTTGGCTTTGTAAAGTGGTGTTTGAATAAGGGTATTCATTGCGCGCATTAGAACATTTGGATGAACTTTTTCGAGTAGATATGTACTCTTATACTGTAGTTTTTTCTTGATTCCAAGGATTATGGATGATTCATCATTAATGAATCGTGGCAAGATATGCTACACTTTGCTTGCATTGGATACAACATTAACAATGCTACCCTGAGCACCATACTATCCACCATGTGATAGTTCCCTGATTTGAGTGAAAGCTATTCTAGGGGCAACCAATCGCTGCTCGATGTCATTTAGAATTGTTACAGTGGGTGTTGCTGGATTTCGTTGAATTTGGGTGGGAACAAAATACTTCGGCAAACAATGTGTTTACACGTATCGCTTTCTTACATTCTTTGCAAATGCATTCCTTTTTTGCGCAAAATGGTATTTTATGGTATCTTCTAGCCATTATCCAAGCATGTGTATCTTCTTTAAGATATACAATTTGTTTTTTGAACAGCAGACGCTCGCAAGGACATGCATGCATGTGATGGAGTATCTTGAATTGCATTAATATATGCACGTACATAGTTTGTAGGACTCCCAAATATTTTTGAGTACTTTGCAGTTGTTATGCAATCATTTCTTAGAGATGTACGCTTTCTTTCTTTGGTTGTCAAGTTGTTTGTAACAGTTGGAGCTGTCATTGTCTATGTTGTTTCTAGAGGACAGGGATGTTGCCTAATTTTGTTGTCATGAACACTGTTTTGAGCTGTGGGTTCTTTTGTTGTTGTTTGGATTGTAGCATTGTCTCTTTTTTTTAAGTTTGAGATTTTACGTCTAGTAGTATCGGCACGTATTGTAGTCAATGGATACTTTTCGCGTAGGGCGTGCACTATCTCTTTTGTTGAGTTGTAGCTGTTTGTTTCAATAATCTCTTCCAAACTAAGTACCATGGCTGTCATTTAGCGCGTGCTCTTTTTTTTGTTTGGTTGCATTGTGCCTATATATGTAAACATTTCAGGATGTTTTATTATAAGTTGCACTTCTTTTGTTTGTTTTGGAAGCTTTTACTTCTCGTGTTGATAGCAATATGCAAAGTTTACTCTTACATTAGTTCCTAGCATTCTTACTACTGCGTTGTCTTTTGGTGCAATTCTACTTTTACCTTTTACAGCAAACGAGTTCACACTTAGTACACACTTCTCTGTCGCACACCACTATTCCACCATGTTTATTTCAAATGTAAAGTTAACTTTTGAATGGTTTATCAAAGTTTTATGCCGTTCTGCATTTCCAATACGTTGGTTTGTTCTCATAATACTTGGTTATACAATTTAACACCTACACAACTTCGTTAGTTTACACTTTGTTTTGCTTCGGAAGTAGAATGATTTGCTTTTAATAAAAGGACATAATATACCCTATTATATATGGCTTATTTCCAATCAAACTGAAAAAAGTACAACGTTTCTTCTTGCTTTATGTGTTATTATGAATATGTAAACTTTGCTCTTAAATAACTCCTCCATATTTTGACATAAATAACTCCTTCATATTTTGACATACTTAAAATATCAACTACAACACTGTGTTTCAATAAATAAAAATCATGTGACCATCAAAATTAAGTGCTCATAATGCTTCAATTTTAGGAACTAAAACATTCAAACAAGTACTTGTTAATTTCTACGAATCCAAGTAATAACTTCAAACACTTAAACTTTTTTACTCTTTTTATTCTCATGATTCTTACTTGTGCAGTTATGGAAATTTCGTACAAGTACTGAGTAACTAGAGATTTTAAAAACTACTACAAGTGCGTAAACTTTACTACCCTATACATTTAACAACCATGCACCTTCCTTGTTTTTTACTTTGCCATTCTTTAAAAGTACAATGACTGATTTTTAACAGAAGAACATGATATACCCTTCGAAGCAGCTTTGCCTGTTAGCGTCTTCAACACAAGAGCAAAAACTCGTGTCCGCTTATACAAGACCAAGCCCTTCCATTGTAGAGGTTTCTTTTTTCTTGTACAACCCTTTTTTGAAATTTAAGACTCTTTTCGAACAGATGACTTTTATCCTCTGTATCTCTATTACATATGATTTTATGCTTCGTTAATAACGTCATGTGCATACCCAAAACCAATTCACTATTTTTTTAAAAGATCAAAATGCAAGATTTATAATAAAGGCTATCTACATTAATAATGTATCTTACATTTGTACAAGCTGTCATGTTATCTTCAAATAGCATGCGACAATACAATTAAACAGTTAAATTTACTGCTTCCAAACACTTTCCAAATTATCGTACACACATTCGTTGAGTGATTCCAAAATACATCCCAGCACGAATACAATCAAGTTGAGACACCATCATTCTACATACGAACTTCCCCTACACCTCTCACTATGGAAAGTGCACACTCACAAACAAGCAACTGCATTTCCTTGAACAAAATTCACATTGACGACTCTTTCTACAACCTCTACCCACAAAACAAATGTGTATTTACATCCATATCTTATATATTGCACTTTCACATAACGCCCGTAGCACTGAAGAAAATAGTTTACTTCGAAGGATGCAAATCGGTACCATTTAAAAATGAACTTTACATTACATATTATTAATAAGAAATGAAACAATAACAAAGTACAAGCGTTTTTTATGTACAAATTTTTTTTCCTTTGTATTAAAACAGGACATATTTACAAACGTGTATCGTACCCTTCTCAAAGCAAAGCACTCTGCTATTGAAGCACTAAGCCTCTATGCTTTTTACAAGGAAATAAACATGGCGGGATAGTGCTGTACAACGAAGAAGTGCATACTTAGTGTGAAAACATTCGCTGTACAAAGCGAAAGCAAAATCGCATACCAGAAAACCACACGATACTGTAACACACTGTGGTGGAAGCATCATAGTCGATGAGGCTACGTAAGAACACTACGCAGTGGAATAAAACCTGCAACTGCTCCATGCATGTTGACTAAGAGCCTGCCCTCTATTTTCTTGTCGAAGAGTTTGGAATTCAAGTACTACTTGTCATCCTCCAACATCTCAATGAAAGGGCATGGCAAATCCAAGACTTTATCAACCAAGATGTCTTTTAACATGATATCTACAGTTGCACCATCAAGACTGGTAATAATGCCTTTCACCTTTGGAATTTTCTCCAAGATTGTGACTCGGTTGCATGTTAGGCAGCGTGCTACAGTGTTGGCTTTTGAAAAATTTCCTTCTTTACAGATACTGCATACGGTTCGTAGAGTGTCAAATGGATTCCAACAACACTGAGCACGCCGCTCACCTTGACACAAAATGTCAACAAAGTAAACTATCAATAGAATCGGATGAATGCACTAAGTGTCGTAAAATATCATGGGGTACTACAGTGTACTTGAGCCATAGCCTATTTGTTGAATGTGCCGGTGGAAGACACGAGCCAGCCTTGCAGAGACAGATGGAATTCTAGCTGCAACTAGAATGGTCTGGTCTAACATGTTTAGTGCGATGGGCTAGCTGCTGTTCTTTACACCAACATTTTGCAGTACAAAGTGACAGAAATCGCAGCTTTAAATCTTTCAGCGATCTTCACATAGTCAGAACGTCTGTTACTCCAAAATGCTAGCTGCTTCAAACAAGGGGAAATCAAAATAGGTTTTCCAAGGATAAAAGAGAGGGTAAGATGTACATTACGCGCAATGGTTGGAGGAGAGGTATTTGTAGTAAGCAAGTACCGTTATCAAATCCTCCACATCCTCCCCGTCGCCAACTATCACCTTATCCATCTATTGGATTGAACTCCCAAGCTTGATGACTGTAACTGCAACTGTTGCCAACGGGATATAATTCACTTGACCTTTATTGATGAGCTCCTTGCATTCTTCCTTGTACTTGCAAATGGTTGTTGGGACGAACATTGGATTAGCTATGATGGCTGACATTGTTTGATTCTAGCTGAAGGATCGAAAACCAACATAAAGTCAACCGTCCCTCCATCGTTTCGAGTATTTCTATTGCATACAGAATAGTTGGTTATTCTTATACAATCACCAACATTCAACGTTTGATGAAATCCACATAGTAGACCTCGCCTATTGCGAGGGTGATGCATCCATTTCTGTCTCTGTCAGTAAGGTCGACGCTTTGTAAAGTCCATGTGCCATACTTGTTAAGAACTCTCCCTTTGAATATTCCATTTTTAACAGATAAGTCTATTTCATCAATTGATAGAGGCCTATCAATCAGAGAATACTCACTGTCTATACTTGCTTCGTCCGATGATTCTAAGGATAAGATATTGGGAGATCTCTCATCCTTTGGGGCCTCTGACTTCATTCTCTTATTGTCTCTCCCATCAACATTCGGAAAGTAGCGCTTAACGAAACATTTATCAATGGTTATGATAGCACTACTAGATGATTCTACATCAGCATCATAGCCACTAGCACCCTCACGTTGGGCGAAAGAGTTGCTCGCCTCTGTAAACAACCAATGTTTTAAAACTCATCACAAAGCAGATACTACAAATCTAGCTTGTAAACCAATCATTTAGGAAAGCACTACATGTATATGCAATCTAGCTTGTAAACCAAGCATTTACGAAAGCACTACATGTATTTTAGTGCTAGGTACAACATGTATAATGTGTATCACTTATCTCAAAAGTGATATGTGTAAACTACAACACTCATCTTGAAAGTGATATGTACAACAATATGTATACAGTGCATCACCTCGCTTGAAAGTGCTAACTGTACAAGTGCATGTGTGTACTTATGAACTCCAAAAAACCTAAAGCCCATACAATTTCATAGTACCAAGGCTTCATCGTACTCTTATTTTGGGTTTTCTTATACTTGACAAGCTTTCTCTTTTGTGCCTTCTTCCTAGTGTGATGGATCTCAAGTTTCAAGATCCATCGGAAGATGCGGTCTTTGGATACATTGTTGGAAACAATGGCTAAAATTTGACGCTTTGCATTCAGATCCTAAGTCCTTACGATGGTGTATGGATAGTGCAACAGTTTCTCAGCGCAATGACATAGCTTGAAAAAAACCAACTACATGATATTACAAAATATTAACAAATCATACATAATATACCTCGCATAGTCTAAGCAAACAAGCCATCCTATGCAAGTTATATATTCCATATGAAATTTAAGAATATGAAAGCATGATTTACCGTTTAGAATCAGTATCGACGAGCAACGTGCAATCAATTCAACATTCGAATGAACAAAACTAGGTATGCATGCATTTGTAACATACGAACCAATAACTGGTGAATCTAAAATATAAAACACTTGCGTTATAATCTAGTGTTGGAAGAACATTCTTTGAAAAAAAAATCTGTTGATAAATTATGTCTGCTATTTTCGACACATCTTGCAACTACTTTGGGATAGAAAAGATGGTACAAGCATGTACACCAATAGCGGCTCCTCGCTGCTAAAGCCATCTCAAAAATAAGCAAACCTAACTAGAATAAATATACTTTATATTATTTTGAAACCCTCTCTTTACACCTAAGTTGTGAAAGCCAATTTTTATACCTCTATTCTGAAAGCCACTTTCTACGTCTACATATATTTGGGCTACGTCTTTACATTTCATTAATGTATGTGACACTCCAAGTAGTACGGAATACAAGGCAGCAGGCAAATAAGACTTTGAAAAGAGTCCAAAATCTCTAAAAAGGGATACACGAGAAAGAAAAAGCATGTCCAATAAAAGGACTTGCTCCGGTATATACAGAATGGGTACCGACAACAGTGACTATTGTAGAGAACACGAGGGCTTTGATAATAAAACTTTTAAGTGACTAGATATTATGTATTGCAAAAGTATGTGTGCATTCTATGAACGCAGAAAAATTCAAAGGCACACATATAACGAACCTATACAAGTTTGAAGAACAAAGAAGCATAAACTACAATGTTCAAAAAATAATTCTAAGTACATGATCATAAGGTCCATGCCTCCGAATCAAGGCTGTTAGATATCAGTGCTCCACTCTCGTGTAACTACGCAAGAACCCGCTAACTCTACTTGTAAGCCCCCCCATATGAGAAGAAGGCATTTGAGTAGCTCGGTTATTCGGTAGATCCTGGTTTGAACACTAGATGGGAGCCATGTGAGGCCTGATCGCTGGACGGAGTTGATACACTGCTAACTAGGCTACATGCAAGTGCGAGATGGCATCCCATGACTGACCGCACTGAGGGTAGACAGAGCATTGCTCGAAGCAACCCACTCTCAAGTTACAAGGCCCGTTTGGAGTCCCAGATAATCTCAGATGGCCCTCCACTTGGGTATTCTACCTCTCAAGAGAACTGTCTGTATCCTCATCAGAATAAATGTAATGTTCTACCTCTTGGCAAGCCTGCACTTGGGTATTCTCTCTCTCAAAAGAACTGTCTGTATCCTCATCAGAACTTAGCATATGGGGGATTAGTCTGACAGCCAAAGTTGACAACGTGTCTCCAAGGGGGATTTTGACAAATCTAATCATCAGCGCAGCATGCAGCTCTCCTTTTGCACTACTTGTCTGACAATTTGGTGCTGGCACATAACAGTACAGAATTGTCTGTCAAAACTGCATCTACACTTCAATATTAAGGGAGACACATTTAAGTGCTTCTTTAGTCAAAGAATCAGGATGCCAAATTATTCTGGTGACTGAATCTGCTGAAATCATCATACAAGTAAGACTCATGCTCTTCTTTTGTAGATGATGGCCACTACTTATTTTACATTTGGAGGTTCAGTCCACTACACTATCCATAGGTCTTCTAACTATTGGGCCAGCCTCTAAGCTTACCAAGAACTTCGTGGACTCAAGCTCATATCTCCACATGTATTCCATTCAATGGGCTTCTAATTTCTAAACCAACCATGTGACATACTTGTGCCACGTGGACTAACAACAGTCAGACTACTGATTTTCGGAATACCTGAATGTGATATTGATTTGGACATGAGTTTGCCATTTCTAGGTTCTTGCAGCTTTCCCTTTACTTCATCAAAACTTGCCGCTCAAGAGCTAATTATGACATTTTTCATCAAAGCTACAATTACAAACGACCACATTTCAGCCAAAGCACTCAGCCTTTCCTGTGTGGCTAAGGAATGGCTGCAAGACTTTGCAGTTTTGAGGCTGATGTAAAAGAACCCACATGGTTCCTGCCCAACAAGGGGAAGATGTGAGATGACATATGCAGACAGGCAGACCTTATCTCAAGGCATTTGGACCTACACCAAGTCAAAAATCTACTATGTCTCCCCCTTACAAAAACACAAGGCTACAAGAGAAGGGGGGGCACTGGCTACCTGGTGCCAAAAAAAAGGATTGTAATACCTAAAGGACGTCAGAACTTAACAACTTTGGAGTAGCTGGTAAACAGTCCACAGGGGAGTGAAAATTGAGGAATGAGAGGGTTCTGATTTGTTTACTAGGCTCTAATGAAACTGTAATCCACTAAGTGCTGCAGAGAGAGAAAAGGCAAGGATAGCGCCAACAGAAGAATGCACATGAACAGACAAACAAGAACAGAGCCCAGCTCTGGATCTCATCCACTGATGACATGTGCAGTAGGCAAGAAATGGCTCTGAATTAAGGGTCTAAATTACAGGCCCAAAATTGCACACATCCATAAATAAGATTCTTTGAGGGGAATTTATGATAAGACAAAAAGGCTACGAATTAAGACACCCAATTGGATACACATGAGGCTCCGAAATAGACACATTGATACATAAGGCTCTTCAACGCAAATTTATTAGAGACAAAAAAGGCTCTGAATGACGACCCCAAATTCCATAAACATCAAAGCCCAAATTGTGTACATATGGACAGGCCCTGAACTGCATACATACGATGTCACGAATTGTCCCAACTGGATACACATGAGGCTCCAAAATGAACACATTGATACATAAGGCTCTTCAAGACGAATTTATTATAGACAAAAAAGGCTCTGAATCCCGGCCCCAAATTCCATAAACATCAAAGCCCAAATTGTGTACATATGGATACAGGCCCTAAACTGCATACATAGGAGGCAGATCAATGCAAGTGTACATTGCACAAAGGAAAGCCAAATCATTGTGAAAACTTTTCTACAATTAATATTAAATAACTATTTCTTTGTTCACCATAAAGTGTTCCATAAAAGATACAATTTCAACTCTGCAGGTATTACAAAGCACTGGGAACGTGCAGTTCTTCAATTCCATTTGTGATATGTGTAATGTGCTTCACATCTGCAACAACATGAAGCCCTTCAATCGCATCTCTATGCTGTCTAATCTAAGCACCAGCTACCATACTAAAATAATCTTTTTTGTAGTATGTGCTGCAAGTAATTGGCTACTATGATGACACATGCCCAGACAAGGTTGGTAATCAAAAGCTTTGAAAGACTGTAAAAGAAGACATGCCCACTGCACAAAAGGATGCTTGGAAGGAAAAAGATGAAGTAGCACTATCACTCATTGGTTGGCACTTGGGTCCAAACATAATTCATCATATAGACTCCAAGGATCATGCCAAGAATGCATGGGATGAATTGAACATAGTCTTTGGTGCAAAAGTTAAAAACCAAGAAATTCATCTTAAGATTAAATTCTATGGTTTACACATGAGCTCCAATGAATCAATGGCACAATTTGTCAACAAAATCAAAAGCATTATGACCCAACCAGAAGGCATAAATGCAAAAGTAGGGGAAAAAGATGCACTTGCAATTCCCCTTAAAAGCATGCCTGAACAATTTTATTGGTGGATAATCTAAATGTTGATCCTTCCAGAGCCTCTCTTCCGACAATTGACAAGAGCGAACAAACATGGATTGACGACGCAAACTAATTGGACTGACTTCCACTAACAAACAATTACAATTGGACTCACTACGACAAAACACACTGCCTAAAAGGACTTACTATGACAAAACGGCTTCCACGTCTACATTTTGAAAACCAATGATGATCATAAAAACAGAAATAATTGCATTCACAACCCATTAGCCCGAAAATAAAAAATCAAAGCTCAGCTTGTCCCTCTTCAGACACGTGTATACTATGCCACTTAGAACAATCAAAACGTAACTATAACAGCTTGCTTTAACAAATCAAATGTACAAAATTGCTCAATCGACATGGACGTGGCACAGAAGGTCGTACAAAATGAGGCCCACCTAAGAATCTTTGGCCAAATGCTTCTGTGCTTCAGAATGGAATAGACGTGGAAATCTCAAAGATAGTTGAACAAAAAGCTTTGTCTGATGGCCAGAAGTGTGGAGGGAAAGGAAAGGATGAGCGCATCCAAAGTCAAAGTAAGGATGCTGAACTGGTCTTCTCAAACGGTCAGAACATGGGGTAGTACCATGTATTAAAATTTCATTTTCCACAGTATTGCATACCAGCATGACACGAATCGTCAGCAAAAAAATTTAACTTTCACATGAAATACGGTTCTCAGAGTAGGGGGCAAACCAGAAAAACATAACTTTGACATGGAATACGGTTCTCAGAGGAGGGGGCCAAAGACTACATCTGCTAGAACAATCGACATTTGACACTCTTCCACAACCGACTACACTCATGCAACAACAATCGACGTTTGACACTCTTCTACAAGCGACTCCACACCCATACAACGCTGGAAAGCCCTTTTAGAATACCCTTGATAACCCTCATGCAACAATAATGTGTTGCATGATCGGTTCCACAGGGCAACCCGCATATGCAGGTGGACGAACAAGACAACCTTCTCCTGCGAAACCGGGTGCTCAACGAATACCTTTGCGCAACAATAGCGCAATCGGCAGGACGAAAAGTCCAGGTGCTCCACGAATAGCTTTGCGAGCAGCAAGAGCACAAAAGACTATGAGCAGGAGGAAGAGACGCAGCCAAGGATAGAAAACCTTGAACTAGCACTACCTATTAAGAAAACCTACAACTAACCTAACCCTAAATTCCAACTGCATCACTAACCACAACCTAATCCCGAAATTAACTAACCTGATCCCACTAACCTGGTCAACTTGACCAACAACACATGAACCCATTGTCATCCCAACCCAACCCCGAAAAACCAAACCTTCCCTAAGACCCTTGGAGGGCCAAAAATTTAACCCCTCTTCTTTTCACCACATCTTCTTTTGTCCACAACTAACTAATAGCAATTTCCAAGGGGGGACATAGTGCATATCCATGCACTATGTAAGGGGGGACATACAATGCATGTCCATGGCGATGTGGAAGGCAACTATTCCTCGAAGTTTGATGAATTGTGAAGGATTGACCTTGTGAAGTGACCATATTGGCCATGGACATATTGGGCATATGTCACAGCACTGCCCTTGCTCTGTAGTGAACAGGTTGGTGCCCCTGTGCGTTGGGTTCTTAGACATATGCCCTTGCTCTGTTGTACTGCACAGGCTTGTGCCCCTCTGTGTTGGGTTCTTAGCTTGGGAAGGGTATCATACTCTCCCGGGTGAAACGATCTCCAAAAGCCTTCCCCTGACTCATCCTGTAAAGGTACGCACTCTTCATCAGAATCGCATTTCTGCCCTTATCCCGCATTTTGACACCTTTGAGCAGACTTTGGAATGGAAAGACTCCTTGCCTCATCTAGAATTGCCCAGCACCCAACTGGATTATGCAACCTATGCTTCCCTCTTGCACTTGTGTTGTCGTGCCAAGACGCTTTTGGCCGGCAAGCTCGTCCATGGCCACATTACAGAGGGTGGACTCGAGCAGAACATATTTCTGCGCAACCACCTTCTGCGGATGTATGGCCACTGTGGTGCTTTGGAAGATGCACGTGCTCTGTTTTCCACAACGTTCCACCGGAATGCGATTTCCTGGAACTTTATGCTAATAGCTTGTGTCCAAAACAAGCAAGGTGCTGATGCTCTCCATCTCTTTGAAGAGATGCAGTTGGAAGGGGTGGTGCCAGACAAGTTTATTTTTGCCAGCATTCTAGCTGCTTGCGCAATGGAATTAACATCTGATATAGGCAAACAAATCCATGCTCGCGTTGTGGGTATTGGATCAAAGCTAGATCTTGTGGTTGGGAATGCCCTTCTATACATGTATAGCAAATGCGGCACCTTGGAGGATGCAGAGACGATGTTTGACAAGATGTCTGACCGGGATTTAGTTTCTTGGACTACTATGATTGCAGCATGTGGCCACCATAGCCGAGGTGAGCAGGCTTTCAGGCTTTTTGAACAAATGCAGGGACAAGGAGTGCTGCCAAATAAGATCACCTTTATTGGCATGTTTGATGCCTGTGCGAGCCCAGCCATGCTAACAACTGGCAGGGGAACGCATGCTCGTGTTGTGGGAAATGCTATGGCCTCCGATAGTTTTGTTGGCACAGCCGCTATCAACATGTATGTCAAGTGTGGCAGACTGAATGAGGGGCGGAATTTTTTTGATCTAATGCCTCAACGGGATGTGGTTTTATGTAATGCCATGATTGCTGCATATATGCAGCATGGGCAAACTAAGGATGCCCTTGACGTTTTGAAGCTTATGCTTTGGGAAGGAATAATGACCGACAAGGCCACCTTTCTGAGTATCCTTGAGGCATTTACCTGTCCTTTGGCCTTAGCAGAAGGCAAGCGACTGCATGTACGAATTCTAGGCTTTAAATATAGCTTAGACGTTACTGTGGGAACTGCTCTTATCAACATGTACAGCAAGTGTGGCAGCCTGGAAGATGCACGAAGGACATTTGATAAGATGCCTGTACAGAGCACAGTGACGTTTTTGACTTTCTTTTGTGCATGTGCCAGCCATGCTGCTCTAATTGAAGGCAAGCAGATGCATGTGATTGCAGTGGTTCGAGGATTTGAGTTGAACACTGTTTTGGGAAACGCCCTTATCAACATGTACAGCAAGTGTGGTAGCCTTGATGATGCACACAGCATATTTGACCAAATCCCTGAGCGGGATTGTGTCTCTTGGACTAGCATGATTGCAGCGTATGCTCAACATGGGCATGGCAACATCGCGCTTCGACTATTTGACCACATGCAGAGGGATGAGGTACTGCCAGATGATGTCACCTTTGTTAGTGTCCTTTCTGCATGTAGCCATACTGGGCTAGTAACTGAAGGTTGCCATTTCTTCCTTTCCATGCAACGGGATTTTGGAATCAATCAAGCTGTGGATCACTATGACTGCATGATAGACCTACTTGGAAGGGCTGGACAGCTGGATGAGGCAGAAAACTTGATCAAGAGCATGCCTTCAGTACCTAGTACCGTGACATGGACAACGTATCTGGGGGCCTGCAGGAATCTGGCAGATGTGGGGCGGGGAGAACATGCAGCCTACTATTTGCTTGCACTGGATCCAGACGACCCTTCATCATATGTAACTCTATCTAACATATATGCTGCAGCTGGCAGAGTAGACGATGCAGCTAAGGTGATGGACTGGATGAGAGGAAAAGATCTACAAAGCAGAGGGGCTTTAGCTCACATGAAGTAAAGGTTAGGGTGCATGAATTTCTTGTAATTAATCATTTTCATCCTTACAAGAGAGAGATTATGCTGAACCGCAAGGGTTGAGTATGATGTAAAATATATTTCTGCCACACTGCTGATGCTGCAATGGCTGGTGAAGGAACGTCAAGCTCAGCGTGCACATTGAGAAGACGGATGTTACTTTGTGCTATTTAGCTCTCCCCAGATCACATCTTGTTATCACCAATAAATTTGGTCGTAGCAATCCAACGTCATGGCTTGGCTAGCAAATTCAGAGCCATCCATCAGGGATGTGAATTCAAACGATTCATGTAAATGTGCAGACTATGCAGATGAAATGCTTATTAGGAGCCATAAGGAAGTGATCTTCACAAATTTCACTGAAAGCAGAAAGCAATTTAAGTGAAGAAAATGCATCTATCTTGGCAAAGCAGCAGTCCTCGCTCACCTTGGTATTGGTGCTGTTGATAATGGACAATATCAATTACTTGCAGGTGCATTGCTTTTGAATTCTTAAAACTTTCTGATTTCTAAATACCTCTGAACTTTGAATGACACAGTATAGAGATTGTATGCCTCTAATATTATGGCATAGTAGGGTATTATTTCCTTTGCACAGGTAGGATCTACAATACTTGGTCGATATGCATCACAGCATTTAAAGTGACATTTGTAGAGCATTTGAGTTTAAGGCTGTAGCAGTTCTTTGCAAGTATGTAAGGCAATCACAAGGGAACCGGCAAATGAACTGGGAAAAATCACTGAAGAGTGTTTACAGCATACCTCTATTCTCGTTAAGCAGGCCAACAAATCTAAGACCATCTAATTCCCAACTTATAGCTCACAACCTGCTTGTTCATTACTATACTTTGATTCTGAAATCCAACATTCCTTCCGCATTTACTGAGTCCAACAGGAAGTACGTGGACACGATGTATAAGCAGCTCACGACCCTTGATGCCAAGGGAAGCATGACCTAACCTATTAATGCTCTTCATGAACATTGCCTGTTGCACCTGCACTTAACAAGCCCCATTTAGTATGGCTACAGTAATACAATGATAAGATTGGTCAAGCCTCCAATAGCTTAGATTCTTTGTGTAATTAACATGGAGTATTCTTCCGATATCACATATTATGCTGTTGGAAAACACCCCTACACTTGACTGTAGCATATCCAGCTAAAACTATGTGTAGATAGAATAATGTCCTTACAATTACCAACTAAGAAAGCAAGATATCTAATGCAGAAGATGTGTCCCAGTACAATACACAGCTAACTCGCTTCAAGACTTGTACAGATCTAGATGTAAAGCCAAAATAGATCTGATCTATATGATAGAAATCCGTTCAAAGGAAGCTCCAAAAGTGTACAAACACCTACAGCAAACATATGCTGACCAACACTCTGATATAGAACCCTTCCTGGATGACCATGTGCCTCTCGGAGGCTTCAGTAGCTTGCTCTAGGGTGAACTCCGCATTCTGCTCCCTCCTGCACACACATGCACTGTCCTACACCCTGCAGGTATGTGCACCGCAGAGCCCAATACTGTCTGAGGGCTGCACCTGCAGTGAACTAAGGATTTGCCCCACAGTGCGGCCTTTAATAGGGCTGGATAGCCCAGACCAGACATACTTACTGGCTGACCCAGTCAGCCAACGAACTGACCCAGATCAAGTCAACCCAATGTGCCACATGCCGATTTTGCCAGTCTGTAAAATCACATATCAGGGTCTGCCGACCAGTCTGTTACTGGCCTGATCAGCTGCTAGGTCTGTCGACCTGCTGCTCAATTATTTTGGCCTATACAATGCCTTCTGCTGGTGCCTTGTGCTGTCTGTATGCCAGCCCATCCACCCACCGCATGGGCGTGCTGGCTGTATGCCAGCCCATCCACCCACCGCATGGGCCTATACTAGAGCCTACACAGGCTTGCACAGTAGCCCACATGGTGGCAGTTCTGCACCAGATCCTCTGCCCTCTAGATGGGCACCTGGCTGGGAGTCCTTCAGCCCAACAGCCAGCCCAGAACATGGATGTATTTACAGCCCAGATGGAGGACTGTGGGAGCCCAGATGAAGGACTGTGGGACAGCCCCAGGAAGACATTTGATAGCTGCCCATGTGGCAGCCTGTCCCCCCTCCCCCTCCCCCCAACCTGTGCACATGTGGCACAGTCTACACGCAACATCCTGTAGGTGTGAAGCCCCATTGCTCTCTTCATTTGGGGGCTCATAGTGTTAGCATTATATGCATCTCCTGTCTACAGTGTACTTGTGTGCACACTGCTCTGAGTGAGGGCTTCTTTGTGGGTGTGCCCGCCCCTCGTAAGGTTCTTTCATTTCCGGTTCTACACTTGTATCTGACACTATTTTCCATCGGTCGGAGGCTATTCCTACACTCAGAGGGGGCACCCACGAGACAGGGCCGAGGCTGGCCGACCAGCTCCCACGCAGCAGGGGGGCCTGAGGGGGTAGGCTGGCCGACCAGCCCCTGGCCGACTTGGCTCTGGCCGACCAGCTGGTCGGCCCAGTTGGCTGACCGACCAGGCTGGTCGGTCTAGGCCATCTGGCCGACCCTCCTGAATTTGCCCTATAAAAGGGCCTCCTTCTCTTCCCCCTTTCTTATCTCTGCAGTTCCTCTAGGCTCCTCTTGCCTCCTCGTCGCAGGCCCCTCCAGCCTTCTGGCTCCAGGCTCCTCTTGCCTCCTCGTTGCAGGCCCCTCCAGCCTTCTTGTGCCCAGATCCTCTGCTCCAGTTCAGCCCCTTCTGCAGCTCCTGTTTCTCATCCTGTTCAGGACTCCTTGTATTACAGTTGCTGCCCTGGTTTATGGGCTAAGTTACAGCAGATCTGTTTGTGGCACATCTTGTTGTCTCTAGTATTCTCTGTGTGATTCTGTAGCTTCAGTTTGCTTACATCTTCCGCTGCCACTCTTGACATGGTATCAGAGCACTAGGTGCTCCCCATCCTCTTGGTTACTGAAGCTTCCACCATCACCTGGGTGAGTTCTTCTCTGCATCTCTCTTGCTGGTCGGCAGCCAATGTTCCTCCTGCCTTTGTGATCAGCTCTTTGCCTTCTCCTTCTTGCTGGTCAGCAGCCTTTGTTCCTCCTGCCCCGAGATCGGCACCTTGGTCACTTCTCCCTCTGGTCGGCATCTTCCTAGGCACCTGTCTTGTTGGTCGGCAGTGCCTCTTGTGCCCCAATTTTGCTCGGCATCCATCCTGCCCTTAAATCCAGGTACATCTGTGACCTCGACAGCTTCTCTAGCATCTCCTGCCCCGAAGCCAGGCACCAGTCGGCATCTTGAAAATCGGTTTTGTGAATTTTTGCCCCCGTACCCCGGACTATCAATAGCAGCCTACTGCTTCATCAAGAGCCTCTCCCCCCCTTCCTTCATCGCGCATCGGGTCGGCTCCCGTCTTCACCCGTACGACTTTATTCAGGGGTTTCTGGCAGAACTTATTGTTGGGTTCGATTGTTCTCTGTTTGGTATTGAAACACATGGGGGGCCTCAGCCACTCAAGAAATCATCAGTCCTGTCTAAAAAGTACGGATCTCCACACCCAGATACAGATCCCAATCCTTCCCCACTTCTCCGAAACTCAGAAGATTGATGGTACTAACTATGACACCTGGAAGGATAACATCGTCGCAGTTTCAGAGGGGGACAGACATCCTCTTCTCCATTTACTCTCTCGTATAGGTTCCCATCTACCGGATTCTCTTCACCGACAAACCTTCCTCATTTGCACTACACTCCGAGTCTTGGATTGTTTCTTTACATGGCCCCAACCAGGAACATACTCTCGAGGGGGACTCTCCCGTTCACCATCCTTCAACAATCTGGCTCGTTATCGACAGTACCAGCTTCTTGCGGACTCACCCAGCTCCCTGCTTCTTCGACAGGAGCTGAGAGGGGGTGTTAGCATTATATGCATCTCCTGTCTACAGTGTACTTGTGTGCACACTGCTCTGAGTGGGCTTCTTTGTGGGTGTGCCCGCCCCTCGTAAGGTTCTTTCATTTCCGGTTCTACACTTGTATCTGACACTATTTTCCATCGGTCAGAGGCTATTCCTACACTCAGAGGGGGCACCCACGAGACAGGGCCGAGGCTGGCCGACCAGCTCCCACGCAGCAGGGGGGCCTGAGGGGGTAGGCTGGCCGACCAGCCCCTGGCCGACTTGGCTCTGGCCGACCAGCCCCTGGCCGACTTGGCTCTGGCCGACCAGCTGGTCGGCCCAGTTGGCTGACCGACCAGGCTGGTCGGTCTAGGCCATCTGGCCGACCCTCCTGAACCTGCCCTATAAAAGGGCCTCCTTCTCTTCCCCCTTTCTTATCTCTGCAGTTCCTCCAGGCTCCTCTTGCCTCCTCGTTGCAGGCCCCTCCAGCCTTCTTGCTCCAGGCTCCTCTTGCCTCCTCGTTGCAGGCCCCTCCAGCCTTCTTGTGCCCAGATCCTCTGCTCCAGTTCTCAGCCCCTTCTGCAGCTCCTGTTTCTCATCCTGTTCAGGACTCCTTGTATAATTACAGTTGCTGCCCTGGTTTATGGGCTAAGTTACAGCAGATCTGTTTGTGGCACATCTTGTTGTCTCTAGTATTCTCTGTGTGATTCTGTAGCTTCAGTTTGCTTACATCTTCCGCTACCACTCTTGACACATAGGTGAGGCATTGACCCTAGACTTTCAACACCCCCTCCCAATGACGCATCCCTTGCAGAAGCTTTCAGGAACAAGTTGAGGATATCTTCATCATCGGGTTCATGTTCCTGCATCTCCAATATATCTAGATCTTGCTTCTTATGGTATACCAACAACTAGATCCTATCTGGAACACTAGTACAACCACTTGTCCAATACCCAGGCATCAACAGGTCCAACCAGTCGCCCTCTAAGAATCAAGGAACAGACCAGCTCTTGCAGAGTACCAAGCATTGTGGATCTGCCTCAACCTGATCATGCTCCAATAGCGTTTGGAACCTGTAGTAAAGTTGTGTGGCTGCTCCGCATAGCTCTCCACCAACTCCAGAAACTTTGAAGCTGCTCTCAGCTATCTCCAAAACTAAGCTTTCATTGAGCTCCACTCAGGTCTGAATACTGAGCCTGCCAAGGTATTCTATAATCCCTCCTGTTCCCTATTCAGCATCATGCCAATGGTCCACCTTAGAAAACCCATTTGTCATATACATTTGTCAATATCTCAATGTCCACAGACTCTGAGACACTAACATCTTCATATGACATGTAGATGGCTCCGAAGGCCTCTGCCTTGAGACTTCCCCCTATGCATGTCTGGATAAATATTGTGACCAAAGCATGCATCATACACAGAGAGAACATACATTGGTCTGTTGGTGTCTTGCCTTTCGAGCAAGTCAGGTACCTCCTTGAAGTACTTGTCAGAATAGCCTCTCTATGAATATCTTGGCATCCTCTAGCACGTTCCACTACTACTCATTTTGTCAAACCTGGCCTTGTTCTCAACATGATCGAGGCAACATGTGCTGTCCATCACTTTCACAAAAGGCTCGGGATCCTCGAACCATTGCTTTACGTTGGACGTGTAGATTCATCATATTGGATGAGTGACTCCGATCTCGAGGGTACTAGGTGTACAACCAAGAAAAACTCTCTTACAAAATTGGTTGTCTTGGACTCAGACTCTTCCTTCTGGGTTCCTCCTCTTTTTGTTGATATGTCGCCTTCTTCTAGCAATCTCGCACAAAATGTCCAAGGATGTGCACAGTTTTCGAGCAAAAACCTACGAGCAGAAAAGTCCGAGCAATAATTTTTTATACCAACCATGCTTGTATATTTCTCAAAGGAAAATACAATTCTTTCTTAATTTCTCATTCATGGAACCATATACTTACTTATTTTTCATTATAACCCTCATTTTAGAGAACATCATCTATATATGAACAAATAGTGAACACTTTAGAAACTCCTATAAATACCTTCCTACCATACTCTCTTTTGAGGATTATGGTAATTCAATCAATTTAAAAGAGTTTCCCTAATCTTTAGCAATCCCATATTTGAAGCTCTCATATAACAATGTATATCATATTCCTTGGATGAGTAGGAAAAAGATATTGGAAACCTCATACTTGAAGCCATTATAATTAATCATAAATTAATTTCTAATACATTATCAAATATGGGAAGCCAAGGGAGGGATTTTTAAAATATTCCCAATACTCCAAACCTAAGTACTTTTAAGGACATGTGGTCTCTATTGAATTCCTTCTTACCATAATATGAATTAGGAAGAAGTTGTAACTCTCATATACATCTTGAAATTTTTAATTTTTCTCTTTTATAACTATAAAAAGTGTAATTTTAAGCCTACCATTGCATAGATCATGAGATTTTGAACATTTTTCCCTTTTACAGCTCCTCAATCTGAGCTAAGGAGCAAAAGTTATGACCTCTTCTGTGTAGGCTCTCCAAGGGTATTCTGCCAGCGGAATAGGGTTGGGGCAAGCTCTTCAAACCATATTCCTTTGGCAAAATACACTTAGAGGGTCTATTAAAAAGGTATTATATATTTTTCTTAGGTCATCCTGAGGAACTGTAAAGATGATATTTGCTAAAAATTTCATGATCCAACCAATGGTGAAAGGAAAAGAAAGGATTTTTGAAAGTTGTAAATAAGTCACCACTTAGACATTATATATGTATATTATATAAAGGTATATTTATATCTATATCTATTTATCAATATTTCATATTTACTTACATATTCATTGAAATAATTTGGATTTTTTTGCTCCCCAAAAATGACTTGAGCCTATATATTTAGACCCTCCCACCTTTTGTCCGCTCGTCGCTCGAGGGTTTTTACTTGGAAAATGGAAACCCCCAAATGTCCAGGCACAGTAATAGCATTTTCTCTCTTTCTCTTGTCGATTTTAGAAGAATTGCCGTTTTGTGAGGAATCCTTCTTGTTTGGCTTGCCCTTACTGGGTGCCTTTACACTTCCCTGTAGAGCAATAGATGCATTCTCTTCACCATCTGGATCTTACAACTTCAACCTAGCTTCTTCTTGGAGCAACAGAGGATAGGCCGACTCAAACATCAGGGGCCTCGACCTTTCTCCAGTCATTAGGGTATTCACAAGTCATTGAAACTACGTGGAATGACGAATAGCATGGCAGGTTGATTGCTATCAACCTTTAAGCCCACCGTTGCAAGTCGATCCTTAAGAATCTTCATCTTAACCAAATGGTGGTTGATGAATTCTCCCTCTCCCAATATCATCGAGAACAATTGGCCTTCCAAGCTTCACTTGCGGTCATTGCCAATTGAATATGTGAAAGTACCGAATTTGTATTTGTATCGATAATCATTGATCCTTGGTGGCAATGCTACATACGTTCCTTTGCTCCAAGAAAGAAACATGACTTCCAATTAGAAGGTGTGCATTGGTTAAGAGAGATTTGCAAAGAGTGCAAGGGCATGGAAACTTCACGGAATCTACAGGAGTACCCATGGCAACTCATTTGTCTAATCCCAATTTTGGGGAGAAGAAGATGCTGGATGAAAATAATTACCCAATCTAAAAGATAAAGCTATGGCGCCACATGATGTTAAGGGAAATATGGCAAATTACTAAGGGTGTCAAGGTCATAGCCTGAGGACCTTAAAGACACGACGGGCGACATGGTGATGGAGGTAGATCCAAATCATGTCGGCACTCAAAGATGTTGAGGCACTATATATTCCCCACCTTGGCTTTGATACCATATTCAAGCAACATGTAGATTGAATAATGTCCTTGCAATCACCAACTAAGAAAGCGAGAAATCTAATGTAGAAGATGTGCTGCCATGGTACAATACTCAATTAACTCGCTTCAAGACTTGTGTAGATAGAAGAAGATATTGGGAGCACTTTCAGATTCGAGAGAGAATACAAGGTGCAAATCCAAAATAGAATTCATCTATATAATTGAAACTTGTACAAAGGAAGCTCTAAAAGCATATATATGGTGAGGTTTGGCACCAACACGAGCTCTTGCTAAAACCCCTTATGGATCACCATGCACCTCTTGCAGGCTTTGTAGCTTGCTCTAGGGTGAGCTCTACATGTTGCTTCCTTCTGCACCCAAGTGCAATTTCCTACACACTGTAGGTATATGCACTGTAGAGCCCAATGCTGGCTAAGGGTTTCATCTACAACGAACTAAATATTGCATCCACAGTAAGGTCCTTTTAGGGCTAGATAGCCCTCTATCTAGTTGACTAGACCTATCGATTGGTTGACCTGGTTAGCCAACTAACTGCCCCTTAATTAGGTCATCCTGACTTGCCACAAGTTGGTCACTTGTCCAGACTATAAAACCACAAACCAAAGTTTGTGAATGCACTGAATCGACCAATAGCCAAGTCTGTTGCTCAAATTTTTTGGCCTATATGAGGCCTGTGCTAGCTATAAGTGAGCCCATCTGCCCATTGTTGCTACAGTGCTACACCAGTTCCTTGTCCTCTAGATGGGCACAACTTGCTGGGCATCCTTTCGCCCCACAGATAGCGTAGGAGATAGATATATTCTTAGATGACTAGCCAACTCTGGTGGGTTTAGTGGCTTACGTGGCTACCCTAGGAAGACGTTTGATAGTTGCCCACATGGCAACCTATTCATTGCCCATGTGGCAATCTCTCTCACTTTCCCTACCTATGCACATGTGGCACAATCTACGCCCAACATCCTATAGGTATCAAGCTCCATTGCTCTCCTCATTTGGGAGCTCATAGGTAGGGCATTGACCCTAGAATTCTAACACAATAGAAGCATGCTCACCAGCTTAGTCTCTAGAGTCTTAGGTAAGTATTTCATAGATACTACGATCCAAGCTAATTGTTGCAAGAAAATTGAAGCACTTCTGCTTGTTGCTTGTAGATAATGATTGTAAACTGTACTGAAACTTGGGAAGGACTAGGTTTAAAAGTTTCATCCATAATTCTCTGAGTGTAATACACTATCCTTATTGGACGAAAAATAGATACTTGCATGCATTGCGATGTTTAACATTGCAAGAGGTTGTGTTTGATTTAAGCAACACAATGGATCAATTAGAAGTAGGTCATGCATGTGGTGTTCATGGCATTAGTAGGCAAGGGTACTTGGCTATTTATAATGTTTTTTTAAATGCAAT
Source organism: Dipteris shenzhenensis (assembly GCF_047967505.1). Taxonomy (NCBI): domain Eukaryota; kingdom Viridiplantae; phylum Streptophyta; class Polypodiopsida; order Gleicheniales; family Dipteridaceae; genus Dipteris; species Dipteris shenzhenensis. The sequence continues at coordinate 35,060,801 of NC_141607.1, forward strand.
TTGAGGTAAATGTTTAAAGAATCCGTTGCTACAAAGTCCAAAACCAATAAGAAGGAAGAGTGCTTTCGCTATCCAAGATTTGCTAGGTGAATTCATATCAAATATCATGGTATTGGAAAGCACAAATAAGGCAATAGGTCAAAACATAAAGAATAAAAATAAAACAAGATACCAAGAGGACAAAATCACAAAAGAAAAAGAACGAATAAAGCAAAGCAAGGTGTTTACAATATGAAAGCAATGAAGTATAATTTCTCTTGTTTTCTTAAGTTGATTTTGAAAGGTCAATCTTAACAGGTTGGTTTGTACAATTTTAAAGATTCCACATCATCATAAAGTTAGATGGGTGCAAAGTTATGAAAGGCCACAAGTTGCAGAAGGTGAGCATTATACTTATGAATAAGGCCTTAGAGTATGTTAAGGATAAGGAGGTTAAGGAAGATTTTAGTGTGCAATCAAAAAACACTTTTCGTAGCGTGTTGCATGTGAACTCGCTAAAGAGACCCACTCTAAATTAAACCAAGTCTTTGAAAGATATCCAATTCCAAGTGTTATAGATGCTCAAACCAAAGGAGAGTTGCTACGTGTGGAAGACTTTGGGTCTTTTAACATTGATGGCATCTGCCAAGAGACTTAAAGACATTGAACTGCATGCTTGTAGTAGACACACATGTAAATACAGCATACCTATGCATTTTTTCCCATGCACTCCCAATAATTGCAATTGAGCAAGGACACAAATGCAAGAAAATAGAGGTGAAAAGAAAAGTAAAAGTACTTAAAAGCAAAGATATGAAGAAGAAATTATATTTAAAAAAGTCATGCAAAAAATAAAGATGTGTGGAATGATTTGAAAAGTAAAAATTAGCTCAAGATGAGCATATGAAACAAAATCAGTACCAATGGGTCAATGAAGTGATGAGTTATCATCAAGAAGTTGCACCTGGTCGAGGAAAAATTGATAGCAATTTCAGATATTCATTAGAAAGAGTACATTTTTATGTGTTACATATCGAGATTCTTGTTGGTGATAAGTTGCATTTTTTACACATGGTGTATGCATGTACCATGAAACCTCAAGAGAGACCCACATCATGTGTTGCAATGGTTGAAGCTCTTCTATAAACAAGCATGGAAATGCAAAGCTTTGCAGTAGACACTCAAATTTAAATAAAATCAAGAAACCTTCCCAATAAAGTACCCATGGGTGTTGCAAAGGCTTGTAAATTTTTATCATAAAATTTGATCAATTGTGCATTGGGATTTTTGGAAAGTGTTATGTGAGTATACCGCAAATTTAAAATCTAATCTTAATGTGAGAAATTGGAGGGTGAGTGTTTGGAAAGCAAAAGATAATTAAGGAAAGATGTTGAGAAAGCTTTTCATAAATAATAAGGATGTGCAATTATACGATGTCATTGTAAAAGAGTTCACTTAAGCCATGGTAGATGGATGGGGTGAAACACACATTACTTATTACATGGTTTGCTCAATCTCCACTAGTCTCTTTTGTATTCCATCTAGCTTTTGATTTTCTTAGCCTCATGTGCTTCTCTTGTGGAGGCAACACATTGTTTATAGTCATGGTCCATGGTCCATGGTCCATTCCATAACATGATTCTTTGAATGTTTGGAGTGCCTAAGGCATGGACGAGTTATGTTATGGAACACAAGGAGCATACTTCAAAAGTACATGGCATAGGGGTGGGAAAATGGGCTTGGAGTCAATTGAAACAATGCTCTTGATGAAATGTTTGAGGGGTTCTATCATGTGGTATAGTAATTGGCTCCTTTGATGTAAGGGAAAAAGTTTCGCATCAAAGTCAACTCAATCTGTTTGCCAAACTCAAACAAGAGGCAACTTTCTTAGAAATCTTTGAAAGCTTAGAAGTGCACATCAGCACAAAGCATGGATAGTGTAAGAAGAATCTATTTTGGAAAACATTGGATCAAGTGACAACAAAATGTCAAATCATATTTGTTAGTGTTCGTCGCCTTTGACTTTTTAGAAATTGAATGTTCTACGATCAATTTTTTATTGTCTACTTTGAAGCCTCTATTTTAATTTTAACATCTTTTAATGAGGAGTCGACCTCGATAGTTTATCATTTTTACATCCAAAAAAGGTAAACAATATTTGATGTTGTTATAAGCATTAAAGAGTTTCCAACTGGTACATGCATTATGGTTTTGAACAAGAAATTTAGGCTTAGCCCAATGCCCCACAAAACCTCATTCACTATTGTTCACAATCCTCCTTCTCCATGTCTCCTCTTATCTCTTGCATATCTCAAGTACTTGCATGGCAAAGAAGACATGTCAGGTAGTGATCTCTAGAGAGGGGTCTTGAGCAAAGATGCAAAGCTACTGCAGAGGCCAAAGAGACAAATCGTAACCTAAGCATCGACACAAATACAAAGAAAGAAGATCGAGAGGAAGACATGACAAAATATGAAGAGGGGAGAGGAGAAGAGTGGAGATGAGGAGAGAGGGCACAGTTAGAGAGCACACCACAAATGACTAACTGTACACTAGATTTAGTTGAAAAAATAGAATATATACAAACCCTTTTAGGGTTAGGGTTAGGGGATTTAACCCTTTCCTTTATAGCACTCTATAAGGTTAGTGCTATGCACATATGATCACATGATGGTGCTATGCATACATGATCACATGATGTTGAGCGTGAACTCTCAACACCTTCCCTCAAGATCAACATCATGAAGTAGGCCTTCCCTCAAGATGATGATTTTGGGGAATCGAAGAAGGATTGAGCATTACATTCCATCACACCCCTTTAATGGGAATGTCCTTCCTCTGCGTCAAACCAAGAGCTAGTCGGTGATTGCAACAGCACTATTGTCGTTCTCATCCACAAACATTGGTAGTAGTCATTGAGATCTACCTACATCTGCAAACACATTTACAACACTCCCATGCAATCCAAATTGGCCTTCATAAGTCAACTCTCAAATTTGAGAAAATGAATTCTAATAGAAACCAAACGTGCTTCAATATCATTCAATTTCTTAGTGGATGATTGGATATCCCACCATTTTCATATTCTTTGTAGACATTATTGGGATTTTTTGAATTTTCACTTCTTTATAGCATGGAGAACATAAGAAATTGTTTAATGAATTAGAGAGTGCGATATTTATTCCATTTTCCTGGAGGAAAACACTCATTTTCTCTTTTAATTTGCAGATCTTTGTGTCGAATGTCAATGTTCCACAACAAATGCATGGGAAGCTTAGAGTATCTTCGATTCTATTATTATATTTTTGTATGACTGAGATTTGTTTTCTTTTTCTTTTGCGTTGTGAAGAAAGTTTTTGATTATCCATAGTTTGTTTTTGCAACTTTAATTTTTCCATATCATGGTTTTGTGCAAGTACAACTTTTTTAATCTTGTAAATTTTGTTTACGATAGCTTGCATAGTGTAAGTTCTTTGCATTCTATTGTCATGAAATATAGTTGCAATGTCTTTTGCACACAATGTTGGGTTTTTATAAAGTAGTTCTTGCAATTCCATGTTGTCTTCTTCATTCCATATGTTGTAGTTTCTTTTCCCTTCCAAGTGAATCAATGGAGTTATTGTGCATGGTGATTTTGATTCATCCAATAGTAAGGCCTTTGATTCAATACATTTGCATTTTCCTATTATTATTTTCTTTGAAAGTTTAATTCCATCAAAGCAAAGCAAAGTGAATGTTGCTCCCAAAACTCCATGGATACATTGGAGGATGTTTACTACTATTGCACGAGACGTTGAAGAGTACTTAAGCACATTATCAACATTTTCTATTGTCAATGTTGCACCTCTAGGAATTCCTGCTAGCATATGCCATGTTGCACTACTTGTCTCGATACTAGAGCCAATTTTTTTAAATATTGTTGATAATAATTGATGATATGTTAGGCTAGGATAGAAATCCAATACACAAATTAGAGCATTTGTGTTGGATGGGTAGCTTAAGAGGAAGCCTACATTGTTTGCCAAATATTTTGATTCAAGCAAATGTGTAAATCCATTGCTATATCTAACTTTACCTCAAATAACAATGATGTTTCTTAAAACAAATACACAGTGCATGTTAAGACAATTGGATTTGAAGAATACAACATTTTTGGAATATGGTGCAAACAAAATAATTACATCATGCATTTGCCTTAAATGCAATGACCAATCCACAACTGTTTATTGTGAAACTTCCACTAGGCTTTGAACTCCTTAGCTTTCCTCGTGCCATCATTAGATCTTGCTCATATAGCTCAACAAATGGATAACCCAATGTCAGGCTAAGGGCCGCAAATGTGAACTGGAACTTGCTCGCCACCTCAATGCACAATGTCTCCTGTCAAGCAAGGAACTTGTGCAATAGCTTGTGGGTCCTTGCAAGTATAGCAATAAGGTCGAAGAGGATCTCGAGTAACTCAGCCTCCTCCACATGACTCACAAACATAATCGAGCAAGTCCGCATTGATGTTGGTGAAGTGAAGAATCCCAAATACCTACAATTTCAAGAAAATTTAGTTGGGCATGAACTTGGATTGAACATTGTTGAAAAGGATTGGGTTGTAGAGAAATCACATGTGCACCGTAACCAAGATTGCTACTTGGGTCACAAATGCTTGTTTAAGGTCATCTTTGATAGAACCAATAGGCACATCTGCCAAGATGGTGAAATCAAAGACACAAATAGTTCCCTTTGCCTTGAGGAAGGAGATGTTCTTCAACACATACATAACCACACCTTCATCATTGAATTCCTACACAAGCTGAGTGAGAGTGCTTTTTCTTTCCTTCACAAAAGAAAGCTATGACATGCACAAGAAAAGAACCAACTAAGTTAATGACGCTTGAAGTGAAACCAAAAAAAGAAGCACCAACTAAAGATACAATTAACTTACCGTAGCTCTATCTTCATCTCTTGGGCCATCCGTGACTATGATTTGGTCTACCATGCCTTGATCGCTTGCCACTTTCATAATAACAATTGCAAGTATTCCAATAGCATGAGAGACTTGTAGTTTGCTAAAGTTGATCATCTCAGTGGCCCAAGGAACAAATGTGGAAAGGGAGTGGTCAGGCAACAAACGAAGATTGCCTTCAAAAGGTTCTCCCCTAATGATACAAGTGGTAGCATCCACAAGTAAGGAGAACTTCGAGGTACCAGCCTCAATTGATCCTCTTGCCATAACTGTTGCCCCTTCCACTCTATAAAACTCCCCAATTTGCAAGAAATTTACAAATTCATGAATGTAAGTGGAAGGTATGAGCAATGTAATCATATGTGCACAAAACTTATATGTTAAATCCCCTTTCAAGAATGTTGTTGATTTAAAACTAACATACTTCAAATTTTGCCATATGAGCTTCTTCACTGAATTCAACAAAGACAAAAATAAATTAAAAGAAAATAACAACAAAGCAAATAAAAAACAAAATTATATTTTTACCTTGTGCATATGCCTCTTGTGCAACCTCCTGAAATGAATTCTTCAAAGATCTGCGTGGACTTTTCTTGATTGGCGAATTTTTCAAGAGGTTCTCTTTCGGTTGTCTACTTGTAGAAGCAAGGACGAAATTTGGTTTTGGAGAGGATAGGGATGCAGTTTTCTCTCCATACGAGCAAGCAGAAATAGTAGCAGCACCTACAAAACAACATATACTCTAATTTTCATACTAGTAAATGGTCGAAGATTTTTCCCAATGAATGTTCCTCATGGATTAAAATGCCTTGCTATATTTCACCAAAGTAAGCCTATTAACATGAAACTCAAATAAAGTAACCAAAATAAATGGATGAAATTGCATTCCAAATGACTAATTCGGAGGGGAGGATAGGCATAAAGAACTTGAAAGTACCGTAATGGATAGTACTGAAGTAAATAGAAAAGAGAGCCAGTGACAACAGTGTACTAGTGGAAAGGAAGAAGGAGTCCCAAGGACAAAGTACTCTCACTATCACGAACCGTGTGCCCTTGAAATTAATCCAATGGTCACAGAAGCCGTATGATCCAACGAGTATCAAGAAAATTGAACGCACAAGGAAGGCACAAAGAAAAATGCAAGAGGAATATCTGACCCAGATCGAGATGAGAGGTCTACATAGAGACAGATAACAGACTATGTAGTATGCTTGTGGAGAACTTTAAAGTAGCATAAATGATAGAGGTGGAGAAAGTACAGCAGCAGAGCATTGGTAACTGAGTTTACGGTTGGAGCAACTAAGTTTGGGAGGGCAGAAAGATAACACAGTTACCTAAAAGCAGTCTATTCACTAATTCACCACTGGGAGGAGAGTTTTAAGAAAGTGCGAAGAAATATAAAACGCCATTAATCAACACAACGTACGTGAACTTACAGGGGCCCATCTTCGCAATCGATTACAAAATTCGTATTTCGAATAAACACACGGATTGGTTCGCAAAATTGTTCTTACCTTGATTGACGCTAGTATCCTTCATTACGTTCCCCATTTCGTGGGCAACAACCTTCACTTCATGTGCACCAGTCTTCACTTTGTGCGCAACAACCTTCTTTGAAGCGGGGGTGACAGGTGAGTCAACTATCTGTGGGCAAACTTTGGCAAGACCTGCCAAAACGAAGCCTTACAGATATTCAATCAAAAGAAAGAAAGACACAGAAGACAAGCAACGTTTTCGCATAAGAAAAGAGAAGCAAGCGTACCCTTCATGAATGCACCGTTGTCGGTGTTTATGAACTCAGCGGATGCCTCCATAGCAAACACAATTTAGCTTCAGTAAACAGGACAGGAGTCTCAATACCTTTCGTGAAGCATAGTTCTTCTTTTATAGCCAAAGTACAGCATATAGAAAGTTCGCCAACATTATGCGCACGTTAGCCTGCTCCAATCGTCCATGCAAAAGGATTCACAAAAATTCACAATTATTGACCAAAATCAAAGTGTGCCGAACATGACTCCACCTACTGTGCTAAATCCTATAAATGATGTGAACCATGCACAGTTCATTCAATTGCTCAACGAGGAAGGTGCTGTCAAGCCCCATAAGACTTTAATTTGGAGGTTGAATATTCTCTCCACTTTGCAAAGTCCTGGAAATCACGCATTGAACCACGATTCGTAGAGGATATGCAAAATTAATGTTGGGAAGAGATGGCACAGTTTACTAATCCCATTAAATTTGGATGCAAATGCATGCCACCAGAACATGACACTTGGAAAATCCATAAATGCAAATTTCCCAATCACGAAAAACCTCATTTTTTGCTTTGCCAAAACCCAATGGGTGCTAAGGCTACCGCCAACAAGCATCTCTTTCTGGGGGAAGTGCCACATTATTAGGTGGGGTGAGGATGATTGACTCACATAGGGGAGAGGGGGCCCCTTTTTCATAGAGTCTCCGTAAGAGTAGCCTTTTAACATCCACACACTTGCAAGGTTGAGAGCACACTCTCTTGGATTGGAGCTTGAATGGAAACAATGGTTGGGCTGAAGGAGCTGGTTGAAGGAGGCCTCGCCCATGTCCCTTCCAAATACCTTCAGCCTCCCAATCTTCGCCATCTCCATAGCCAAAGCCAAAGCGAAAGCCAGAGCCTCTCCTTAGCCCTCCCTCTAATCGACCTCTCCCCCCTCTCTTCCCCTGGCCCTGCCCGCTCCCTCGCCATCTCGCAAATCGGTCACGCCTGCCGCGAATGGGGCTTCTTCCAGGTGATACACACCGCCCTTGAATCTATGCTTTCATCCGCTCGCGTTAGTTATCCCCTCATCCCCCTTTGACCGCCTGCCCCCCCTTCCTGTGTCGCAGATTATCAACCATGGCATCCCCCTCCCCGTCGTCGAGCGCGTCATGGCCGCTGCTGAGAGATTCTTCGATCTCCCTGCCGAGGAGAGGCATCGCCATTACGGTGATGACCCTCGGAACCGCCGGGACGCGGGCGTCAATTGGAAAGAGACCATATACATCTCGAGCGAGTCAAATGCGCCCCCGTTTTGCGTGTGGGTTGCAATCTGCCATAGTCAAGCTCGTTAGTTTGAATCTTTTGTGCTGAGAAAGTACCCAGTTTGAATCTTTGTTCGGCTTGTTTCTCAGAGAAGCTGCGACGGAATACGAAAAGGAAGCGAAGCAACTCGCTTACACTTTATATGCAGCTATCGTTGAGTCTTTAGGAGTCGTTCCCGATATGGAGAAGGCGAAGGAACACAACGCGAAGGGCAATTTGTTGATGCATTACTATCCCCCTTGCCCTGATCCGACCCTGACATTTGGGCTGAGTGAGCACACAGATGCAGGTTTCATAACTATTCTGCTACAGGATGAAGTGGGAGGTCTGGAGGTGATGAAGGACGGCGAATGGGTCTTCTGCAAGCCCATTTCGAATGCGATAACAATCAATGTGGCAGATCAGATGGAGGTGGGTTAATTTCCTGTGTGTTGAATTCAATCTTCATGGGCTGAGCTTGTATCGAAATCTGTCGGTGCTAAATCGTTACACATGTTGGTCTGTTGCAGATACTAACAAATGGGATATACAAGAGCGTTTTGCATAGAGTTGTTACTAATCCTGAGAAGCCGAGGATATCCATACCCTGCTTTATGGCTCCTGCCATGGATGGTAGAACAGCTCCTCTTGCCGAGTTGATTGACGAGAATCATCCAATCCTTTACAAGGAGGTGGTTTTCGGCGATTACGTTAAAAACTACATGGCCGTGAGATTCGCAGACACAGCTACTAGTGGCACGGATTTTGCCAAAATTCATCCAGGGCCAAGCTAAAGGACTGTATCACAAACGTACAATTTTATGGCTTGTAAGATTCAGCCTGATAGTTCTAGTTTCGTAAGTTACCTTTACCTTATTGCATTCAAAAGAAAAGTAGTAAAAATACTCTTAATGTTTATGCTTTCATCTACGCGGGCTCTCTGCCTCTTCTGTCAAGAATCCATGGGTAGTTGCACTTCTCAAAAGCATTCAATTCATTTAATTAAACGAAAAGGAGAGAGAGAGAGAGAGAGAGTCGAGAAGAGCTTCACTTGCTAGCACAAAATCATAGCACAAAATCATATCAGTAAAGATGGTTGTGAATGCTTGCTAACAACATTCGAGAATAAAAGCATGGACACAATAGCAATACTCAATGTGAACAATTCCCCATCAACAACATACTTAACAGTTACTTCTTGTCTAGAAAGTCTTCTACGCACACTACAACCAACCTTAAAAACAACAATCATTGGAGACTTCAACATCAACTATAACAACTCAAACAACAAAGTAAGAAAACAATCAACATTCATGGCACAAAATAACATGCAACAATTAATCCAGGAACCAACATGTATACACGGCCCAACAATAGACCACATTTGGACTTATGTACCAAAACAACATAATATATTTGGGTCTAACTTCATTTATTGGTTCGATCACTCTCTAATTTATACTAATATTCAACTACCTTAAAGGCACGCTACTTAAATGTAATTCATCTTGTTCTAAGCGGGCAACTTGTTTCTTTTCATTGACAGCTCCTTTTGGAAGCTGGTTGCATGTTTTTGGCTTGCCCCCAATGGGTAGGTCTTAGTAGCTGTTTTGCCTGGAATAAGAAAAAGGTGCATTGTGAAATATTAAATAAAGTTAAAATTTTTTATTCGCTAGTGTAATGACTCTAGTGCATGGCAGCATGCATGACATTCAAGGAATGTTAATTTTCAGGGAATTTAGAGATGGTCGGGTGGAACATCTTGTGTTTAGAGCTTGTTTTCTATGGCAGTGGATCTTTGCTTGAGGGATCTTCTTGTGGAGTCATATCTCCATCTAACCATTTAAAGTGGTGATATCGTTTGCCATGATTGTCACCCTATGGCTGTGGTCTGCAAATAGAAATGTATCTTGAAAAAACTCTATGAAAAAGTCCTCGACAGCCACCTGCAATGCCCAAATAGCTGTTCTTTGCCATCGGTATCCAAGGCCCACAAAGTTCATATCATCACAAACTTGCCTAACAAGCCTTTGAAAAGGAGCCTTAGGAATACACAATCCCATGGCTTTTTGGGCCCTTCTTATCTCCATTAAAATATTGACCTTTTGTGTAAATCTTCTCTTTTTTGCTTGTTGGAGAAGATGCATTGGCTTTCCTTTTCTTGGATGTGAATCCCGTCCTCTAGATGTTGCCAATTTTGCAATTGGGGAACCCCTGTCCATCTTTCTGGCAGTAGCCTTCGTCCTTGCCATTGTAATTTATGCTAAACTTGTTAGATATCAATGCTCCACTCGTGTAACTATGCGAGAACCAGCTAACTCTACTTGTAAGCCCCCCATATGAGGACAAAGCATTTGAGTAGCTCGGTTTTCTGGTAGGACTTTGTTTGGACACTAGATGGGAGCCATGTGTGGCCTGATGGCTGGACGGCTTCAGATAGATTGGCACACCGCCAACTAGGCTACATGCAAGTGCGGGAAGGCATCCCATGACTGACCGCACTGAGGGTAGATAGAGCATTTCTTTTGGCAGCCCACTCTCGGGTTGCGGGGCCCGTTTGGAGTCCCAGATGATCCCGGATGGCTGTGGGCCGAACAGATTCCATAGGTCAGTTGCTCTATTTTGCGCACCGATTCTATCGTGTGGTCAATGGCCTATTTCGGGACCCGACCCCTAGTTGGCCGGTTTGGGCGGAGTGGGTCGATCACCCAATTGGGTCTAACTGACTACTGGTGGTGGCTATATAAGAGCAAGCCCGTGAAGCCCATTTCATCACTGGCTATAGCAACCCTGATTCCTTAGCATCCAGCCTCCGTCCTCTACTGTTTCCAGCTTGCCATCGAAGCTTCTTTCACAAGAGCGCACAGTTGGGAGGCAGCGCCATCTATTGTATCAGTTCTACAGTAATCAAATTTTTTATTCTCTATACTATCTGCTTTTCTCTCTTGCGTACGAGATCCTGTTATCTGTTGAGCACATACGTTGTATTGTTTTCTTACATGGTATCAGAGCCCAGACTCTAGCAAGAAGATTTGGTAGTGTGTTTCTGTTTGCGAGCAGATTGTGAGAGATGGCCCATCCCGCAAGACTGCGAATCCCACCATTCGGCAAAAGCGAAAAGTTGGATGGCACTAACTATCCACTCTGGAAGTTCAAGATGAAGACCATCCTAAGCACATACGAGCTTTGGGATACTGCTATTGGGGTGGACGTGAAGCTGGTTGTTGCGAGATCGGATCTAGCCAATGCAGGACAATAGATAGTAACAACTGTGGATGAGATTATCGCATTGACAAGAAGAAATGCAGATGCGCTGTGTCCTATTATCTGTAGTGTAAGTGATTCCGTCATGGCATTAATTCAACATGTCACCACAGCGGAGGAGGCATGGACGGTCTTGAAAAATCAATATGAGACCACAAATCAGACGCGGATTCAGAATCTGGAGACTCAACTCGCGAATGAGAAACTGTCTGAGTCTGAAGCGGCAGAGAAGTTCATCACCAGGGTGAAGAATCTGCACGATCAAATGACTACGATTGGCATCACCATCACCAGCGAGAATCTAGCACGAAGGTGCATATGGATTCTCCCGCCAAAGTATGATGGTCCTCAAAATCTTTTTAGAAACCATCAAACTTGTTGTATTAGTTTTTGTTTTTTTCAACTTGAGATATTCTCAACATGATATCATAAATATTTTGACATTGTTTATGTCTTTTGTAGGTATCATGTCGAACAAACAAAATTTTGGAGAAATATGTGTCTTTGGAAAGCCCATATTGGAGGATGCTTCCACTAGGATAGAAAAGATAAGGTTGGAAAAGAAAGGCACCAAAGAACCAAAGAAAAGTACCAAGGATCCAAGTCTTGAGGTGCAATAGCTTCAGCTTGTTATGGCGCTGAATACGCATAACAGAAATCCGCCCCTAACCTTTGAGGATTTTAGCGCGATGCTTCTAGAGAAGAAGATGCATCAAAAGACGAGGACTGGAGAAGATTCGGCTTTCTATGCTGGATCAAAGAAAGGTAAGCGTAAGGACTCTACTAACCCATCTTCTTTTGATTATAAAAAGAGAAAGAAGAAGATCAAGTGCTTCTATTGCAACAAGGCAGGGCACAAGCAGAATGAGTGTCGGAAGAAGATTGTAGATGAGAAGAATGAAGTAAAGAAAGAGTCCAGCAATAGCGTGCAGGCAGTACCAGTAGAGCTATTCGTAGCACTTGAGGAGATTTGCACGGAGGCAGTTCATGTACTTTGGATCATTGACAGTGGTGCATCATGCCACATGACTAGTCGGAAGGATTGGTATACCTCTCTACATCCGGTAGGGAATGACATCCTGGTAGCAGTCGACAATGATGCAAAATGTCCAGCAAAAGGAAAAGGTACGATAGCTCTCAAGTTAGATGGAGTTGTAAAACAGTTGTCCGATGTTCTTTATGTGCCAGATATCAAGAGGAACTTGTTGTCCGTTTCTGCGATCACGAATCGGGACCTCAAAGTTCAATTCGATAAGAATGGTGCACAGATTCTGGAACTTCAAGGGAAGAAGGTTGGTAAAGGCACACGGCGCAACAACATCTACAAACTCTTAGCTTTCAATGTTCGAGCCGATGTGAAGAACACTAAGCTGTGGCATGAGAGGTTTGGTCATCTAAACCTTAGTTCTTTAAAGGAGATGCATAAAAGTGGAATGGGACACGGATATCCATCCAGTACAACCACCAACAGCAGACCGAACTCCCCCAATCCCGCAAGACTGCGCTGTGTTCTATTATTTGTAGTGTAAGTGATTCCGTCATGGCATTAATTCAACATGTCACCACAGCGGAGGAGGCATGGACGGTCTTGAAAAATCAATATGAGATCACGAATCAGACGCGGATTCAGAATCTGGAGACTCAACTCGCGAACGAGAAACTGTCTGAGTCTGAAGCGGCAGAGAAGTTCATCACCAGGGTGAAGAATCTGCACGATCAAATGACTGCGATTGGCATCACCATCACCAGCGAGAATCTAGCACGAAGGTGCATATGGATTCTCCCACCAAAGTATGATGGTCTTGTTATGGCGCTGAATACGCAGAACAGAAATCCGCCCCTCAACTTTGAGAATTTTAGTGCGATGCTTCTAGAGAAGAAGATGCATCAAAAGACGAGGACTGGAGAAGATTCGGCTTTCTATGCTGGATCAAAGAAAGGTAAGGGTAAGGACTCTACTAACCCATCTTCTTTTGATTATAAAAAGAGAAAGAAGAAGATCAAGTGCTTCTATTGCAACAAGGCAGGGCACAAGCAGAATGAGTGTCGGAAGAAGACTGTAGATGAGAAGAATGAAGTAAAGAAAGAGTCCAGCAACAGCGTGCGGGCAGTACCAGTAGAGCTATTCATAGCACTTGAGGAGATTTGCACGAAGGCAGTTCATGTACTTGCAGATGAACCTTGGATCATTGACAGTGGTGCATCATGCCACATGACTAGTCGGAAGGATTGGTTTACCTCTCTACATCCAGTAGGGAATGACATCCTGGTAGCAGTCGACAATGATGCAAAATGTCCAGCAAAAGGAAAAGGTACGATAGCTCTCAAGTTAGATGGAGTTGTAAAACAGTTGTCCGATGTTCTTTATGTGCCAGATATCAAGAGGAACTTGTTGTCCGTTTCTGCGATCACGAATCGGGACCTCAAAGTTCAATTCGATAAGAATGGTGCACAGATTCTGGATCTTCAAGGGAAGGTTGTTGGTAAAGGCACACGGCGCAACAACATCTACAAACTCTCAGCTTTCAGTGTTCGAGCCGATGTGAAGAACACTAAGCTGTGGCATGAGAGGTTTGGTCATCTAAACCTTAGTTCTTTAGGAGATGCATAAAAGTGGAATGGGACACGGATATCCATCCAGTACAACCACCAACAGTAGACCGAACTCCCCCAATGGTGCTTGGGAGGATTCAAGACAAAGAAGAGGAAGAAGAGCCTGTAGAACCACAACGGCAACGGCCATTCCTGAAGTGGGTAAAGCAGCTTTTGGACGGCAGAGAACCTCCAGCCATTGAGGAGGGACCATTCGAATACCGCCGGTCCAAGAGATTAGAGGAGCAAAGAAGGGTGCAGGAACACTTGGTCAACTATACTTTGATGACAGAGGTGATCCGTGCTGATGAACCCAAGTGTTTTGAGAAGAGGCACAGGGTGATGATAGGTGGATGGAGGCTATGCAGTCAGAGTATGGCTCCATAATGAAGAACAACACTTGGGACCTTGTGGATCATCCACCAAAACGCAAGGTAATCGGCACCAAGTGGGTGTACAAGACCAAGTACAAGTCCGATGGCATGTTGGATAAGTACAAGGCTTAGCTCATGGCAAAAGGATTCGCACAGGTACATGGTTTTGATTATCAAGATACTTTTGCTCCCACAGCTTGACTAACCACAATTCGCAGTGTTTTGGCTTTAGCTACCCAGGGAAGTTGGCCTGTGTTTCAGATGGATGTAAAATCCGCCTTTCTGAATGGGGATCTCAAGGAGGAGGTATACGTGGAACAACCACCAGGTTTTGTGATCCCCGGTTCAGAAGATAAAGTCTGTAAACTGAAGAAGGCACTTTACGGGTTGAAATAGGTCCCACGAGCGTGGTACCAGCAGATTGATGCCTACTTTCTGCAAAACGGGTTCAGGAGGAGCCCATTTGATGCAAATTTGTATATCTTCAGAGAAGGAGGCAAGTGTATGATCGTGGTCCTTTATGTGGACGACCTTGTCATAACAGGGAACCATGAAGAGAAGATCTCGTAGACAAAGCATTTGCTAGGATGAGAGTTTGAAATGACAGACCTCGGACTGATGCAGTTCTGTTTGGGGATTGAGGTTTAGCAAGAGCCAAAATAGATCTTCATTTCACAGCTGAAGTATGCTGGAGAGATACTGAAGGCATTTGGCATGGCTAAGTGAAAGAGAGTTGGCACCCCTATGGAGGTTGACGTGAAGCTCTCAAATGAGGATTCATCATCACTGATGGATGAAGCGAAGTACAGAAGGCTAGTGGGCAGTTTGATTTACTTGTGCAACACGCGGCCGGACATCAGTTTTGCGACTAGTGTACTAAGCAGGTTTTCCAATAAGCCCCAAGAGAACCATTGGAGGGCAGGGATGTGGGTGCTAAAATACATCAAAGGCACACTTGATTTTGGCATCACCTATACCAAGGGCAACATCTTGACCGGCAGATTCTGTGACTCAGATTGGGCAAGAGACGTGGACAGCAGGAGATCAGTGACAAGTTACTGTTTCTCACTTGGATCTGGAGCTGTGTCATGGGTCAGCAAGAAGCAACCTACAGTTGCTCTTTCTTCTACCGAGGCTGAGTACAAATGAGCATGCTTTGCTTCTTGCAAGGTAGTGTGGTTGAGAAGGAATTTAGGGGACATGGGTGTAGTGTAGAACAAGCCTACGGAGTTATCATGTGACAATCAGAGTTGCATGGCGATTGCAAAGAACCCTGTGTTCCATGCTCGCACAAAACACATTGAGATTCAATATCACTTTGTACGCGAGCTCATCATGGATGGAGAGGTTGACTTGGTGTACTATCCGACTATAGAGATGCTGCGGACATCTTCACGAAGGCTCTTGGAAGAGACTTGCTGGAGAGGCCTCTTCATCAACTTGGCAATGGGCCAAAAAAGTAAGTTCACTTGCGGGTGGACATTGAGGGGGGGTGTTAGATATCAATGCTCCACTCTCATGTAACTACGGGGGAACTAGCTAACTCTACTTGTAAGCCCCCCATATGAGGAGAAGGCATTTGAGTAGCTCGGTTATCTAGTAGGACCTGGTTTGGACACCAGATGGGGGCCATGTGTGGCCTGATCGCTGGAGGAGTTGGCACACTGCCAATTAGGCTACATGCAAGTGTGGGAAGGCATCCCATGACTGACCGCACTGAGAGTAGATGAAGCATTTCCCGGGGTAGCCCACTCTCGAGTTGCGGGCCCGTTTGGAGTCTCAGATGATCCCGGATGGCTGTGGGCCCGAACGAAGACCGCATAGGTTAGTTGCTCTATTTTGCACACCGATTCTATCATGTGGTCGGTGGCCTATTTTGGGACTAACCCCCAATCGACCGGTTTGGGCGGACTGGGTCGGTCACCCAATTGGGTCTAACCGACTACTAGTGGTGGCTATATAAGAGCAAGCCCGTGAAGCCCATTTCATCATTGGCTACAGCAACCCTGATTCCTTAGCATCCAGCCTCCATCCTCTACTATTTCCAGCTCGCCATCGAAGCTTCTTTCACAGGAGCGCATGGTTGGGAGGCAGCGCCATCTATTGTATCAGTTTTACAATAATCAAATTTTTGATTCTCCATACTATCTGCTTTTCTCTCTTATGTACGAGATCCTGTTATCTATTGAGCACAGACGTTGTATTGTTTTCTTACAAAACTAACCTGAGATCATAAAACATAAGTCCTAAGTCCTCTCTCTCTCTCTCTCTCTCTCTCTCTCATGAAAGGCATGACAGAACACAGTGCAAGCATGAACATAACACAATCCTTTATCAAGTTTTATGTAGCCTTCTATCCCCTCTATCCTTTGATGCAACTATTGATGGATAGCATGGAGTAAACTCTGCAATCAGTCTAGCATTATTAATTTATCAAAGTCAACACGCTTGGGCCAAATGACAAATACTTGGGCACTTGTGGATCTAGGCTGAAGCTGCAATGCTTCCCCAGCATCCCCACCCAGCAATACTATCCTGCTAGTTGGTGCTAGTTCACTGAAGATACCACCTATTCTGCTGATGGAATGTTGTATCATTGAAGATGGAATGTTATATCACTGAAGATACCACTTGTTTTGCTCTGAAGATACCACCTATTCTGCTAGTTCTCTAATGGAATAATATATCACTGAAGATACCACCAGTTCTGCTAGTTCTCTGATGGAATGTTATATCACTGAAGATACCACCTGTTATGCTTTGGGAGATAGACAGAGAAAATGGTAGATATGCTCAATTTGAGAATCATCAGATACTTACTGCCTATCATGTCTAGGGAGGACTAGAAAGCTTCCTTAAAAAGGATTTATACACACATTAAAAACTTGTTTTGGGGTTTCATGGAATAAGGTAATTTGCATCTGTCTCTGTCTGTCTATCTCTCTCTCTCTGTTGAATGAGATAAAGGGGGAGAGACAAAAAGAGAAAGTCAACTACTTTAAAGTCTCCATACTTAAGAGAGAAGCCAATGGATAAAATGCCAGTTGAGCAAATCATTTTTATTCAACCTACTTTATTCAAATTTGTAAGAGAGTTTGGAGATGTGAAAGTTGAGCAAATAAAATGCCAGTTGAGCAAATAAAACACCACAAAAAGGAAATGGTGTGTCTACAAGTTTGAATAAAATGATTTGCATCTCTGTCTCTGTCTGTCTATCTCTCTCCCTCTCTATCTGTCTATCTCTCTTTGTCCGTCGCTCAGTTCCCCCCCCTCTATGTGTGTGTGTGTGTGTGGGGGTGTCTCTCTCTCTCTCTATGTGTCTCTTAGTTCTACATGTGCACAACTTTGAAGCTCTCTCTCTCTCTCTCTATTAGTTCTCTATCTGTCCCTATGGCTGTTAGTTCTCCCTCTTTCATTTCTCTGTCTGTCTCTAACTTCTCTGCCTCTCAGTTCACCCTCCCTCACTTCTTTGTCTCGCTCTATCTCTCTCTCACTTCTCTTTCCCTCCCTCACCTCTCTCTCTCTCTCTCTCTCTCTCTCTCTTCCTCTCTTTCTCTCTCTCTCTCTCTATGTCAATCCCTCACTTCTCTGGCTGACAGTTCTCCCTCTCTCAATTCTCTGTCTGTCCCTCACTTCTCTCTATCTGTCTGCATGTCTGCCTATCTGCCTCTCTCTCTCTCTCTCTCTCTCTCTCTCTCATTCACTCACTCACTCACTTCTCTCCCTCTCAGTTCTCCCTCCTAGTTCTTCCTCTCACTTCTCTCCATATCTCTCACTTCTCTCTATCTCTATCTCTCTCTGTCAGTCCCTCAATTCTTTGGCTCTCAGTTCTCTATCTATCCCTCACTTCTCTCCCTCTTAGTTCAACCTCCCTTAGTTCTCTGTCTATTTGTCTCTCTCTCTCTCTCTCTCTCTCTCTCTCTCTCTCTCACTTACTCACTCACTCACTTCCCTCCCTCTCAGTTTTCCCTCTCTCATTTCTCTATCTGTCCCTCACTTCTCTCCCTCTCAGTTCTCCCTGCCTCACTTCTCTCTCTCTGAATTCCGCCCCCCCCCTCTCTCTCTCTCTCTCTCTCTCTCTCTCTCTCTCTCTACACACCATATATAGTGTACAAAAGAACTCAATTCTCTCTCTCTCTCTCTCCCAATTCTTCCCCTCTAGCTCGCTCTCTCTCTATCTCTCTCTCTCTCTCTCTCTCTCTCTCTCTCTCTCTCTTTACACACCATATACAGTGTACAAAAGAAAGCGATATCGAGGGTTGGGAAATTCCTAACTCTCCTAATCGCTTTCTTTTGTACATCTCTCTCTCTCTCTCTCTCTCTCTCTCTCTCTCTCTCTCTCTCTCTCTCTCTCTCTCTTCTCTCTTCCTCTCAGTTCTCTCCATATCTCTCTCTTTCTCTCTGTCAGTTCTCTATCTATTTGTCTCTCTCTCTCTCTCTCTCTCTCTTAGTCCCTCACTTCTCTGGCTATCAGTTATCCCTCTCTCGCTTATTTGTCTGTCCCTCACTTCTCTCCCTCTCAGTTCAACCTCTCTCTCTCTCTCTCTCTCTCTCAGTTCTCCCTCTCGCATTTCTCTATCTGTCCCTCACTTCTCTCCCTCTCAGTTGTCCCTCCCTCACTTCTTTCTCTCTCAATTCGTCTCTCTCTCTCTCTCTCTCTCTCTCTCTCTCTCTCTCTCTCTCTCCCCCTCCCTCTCTCTCTCTCTCTCTCTCTCTCTCTCTCTCTCTCTCTCTCTCTCTCTCTCTTTACACACCATATATAGTGTACAAAAGAAAGCAATATGGAGGGTTGGGAAATTCCCAACCCTCCTAATCTCTCTCTTTTGTACATCTCTCTCTCTATGTGTGTGTGTGTGTGTCCCTCATTCCCCCCACCCGCCCTTGTGTGTGTGTGTGTGTGGTAGACATTTACAACACCCCTTTCCATAGTGAAGAGTAGACAAATTTGGAGTAGAAAAGAGAAATGTTTAATAGATATACTTTGCAATAAACATCCACAAAAAATGAAGTAGCCTAATTAAAGGATGAACAATCTTTTCAAAAGAAAAAAAGTGAGCAGTAGAGCTTTGATAAGTCATTGGCAGCATCACTTTGATTGAAGAGAGGAGTATGCCTACCTGCCACCATCCAACAAGCAAAATAGTGAGAACCAGTTTTCATTTTGGTTGGGAAGACAGGTGTCATCAACACCCCTCCCTTGTTATTGGAGTCATAATAAAAATCAATGCTTAAGCCACACACTTATCAAGCTCAAGTAGCAAAGATAATGAACCTTTGTAAAAAAAGTTTGGTTTAATACAGAGCAATGTTTAGCACTATAAGTCTAGAGTTTAAAAAGTAAGAAAAATGTACCATAGTATTTAAAAAAAGGGGGGTTAATACAAATTGAAATAAGTGAGAGAGAGAAGAAATTTAAAGAAATAGAGGTGGTTTGAAGGGGTTAAAAAGGAGTAAAAGATCTTCCAAAAGTGTAAGCAAAGAGGAAACATTTGGGGAGCAGATGAAAGGTAAAAAAATGAGAGGGGTTGTTGCAAGAGAGAGAGAGAGAGAGAGGCGAGGGGGGGGGGGGGGTATGCAAGGGGTCTTATGAAGGACCATAGTGTTAAAAGACCAAAGAAATCATTGAGAATTAAGGTGTTATGGAATAACAAGAAGTGGAGAAGAGAAAGGTAAGGAGCTTATTAGTTATAATGAGAGGGGGTTAAAGCAAAATAGAGGGGGGGGAATTTTTAATGTAAAGAAAGAGGGGGGAAATAGATGTAATCAAATAGAAGGGGGAGTTTAGAATTGAGAGGAGGAAAGGTTAAAAGTACATAAATAGAGAGGGGAGAAAAAACTAGTAAAAAATAATAGAAGGGGGGAAATTAAAATTGAGAGGAGGGAGAGTTTTAAAGTACATAAATAGAAAGGGGGAAAAAACCCAAAAAAGGAAAGGGGAGAGTTAGATCCCAAATATCAACCAAAATTGGACCATCGTTGTTGGCAACTCGTGGAGAGATTAGAGTATTAGATGCTGGGGTAACCTTAAGCCTACTATACTTATCAGTCTGATGCAATTCCTCGCTTGCAAGAAACATATTTCCATGTTCATTTGCAAACTGACTGTGACTAGAATGTCCACCACAATGATTTCCTATGCCTCGGGAATTCCCTCGATTACTACTGGATTGACCGGCTTGGTCGTACTACTTCTTGCAGCAATCTCTTTCATAGTGTCCAAACTTGTGACAGTAGTTGCACTGGATGTTTGACACATTGGTGGATGCATTCCCTTGTCCTTGGAATCTTCCTCGATTGGAATAATTTCCTCTTTGCTGATTCTGATGTTGCTGAGGATGACGCTGATGCTGATGTTGATGCTGACTTTGATTTTGTCGCTAATGATGACCACTTTTCTGATATGATCTACCTCTGCCTTTGCCTTTCTGTCTAAAGTTGTGAATGCTTGATCATTAGAATGACCTTTACGTGTTTAAATGGCCTGAGTCCTGAGTTCTTCACCAAGTAGGATTGACTGAAGTTCTTCCAGTGTCAAAATTTGCTGTTGGATGGCAATACTCTGGACTAGATTCTCGTATCCATCTCCTAGTCCATTCAGAATGACTTGAACCATTTTTGCGGGGTTCATAGTCTCTCCTACTGCTGCAAGTTGATTGTTGTAGTCTTTTATGCGGAGTACATAAGCATGACTGGTTTCACTGCTATTGCGAAAACTTTGGTTGATCTAGTTTCTCAGTGTGAGAATCCTAGATGTTCTTGGACTCGTAGAGAGATGCGAACATATCCCATGCTTCTTTTGATGTCTCGATTGTGTTGAGCTATCCTAGCATGACATCTTGCACATTCTGCTTGATCAGATGATAGGCATACTTGTCTTTCTTATCCCATTTTGCTTAAGCTCGGGCAATGGAAGGATCTGCTACTAGTGCGAAAACTATTTGTGTAGATGTAGATCTCGTTGCTGGTGCTGTGACAATAGATGGAGTAGAGCTACTTGTGGTTGGATCGGCCAATGGTCTAGGTGTAGACCCATCGACATACTCCCATTTGTATTGAAGTACAAGAATGGTCTCCATTCGGTATTTCCATGTACCGTAATTGGAGTTGTCTAACTTAGCAGATGCCTCCAGATGACATGGTGCAAGAAATGTACTCAAAAGTGTCATGAAAATCTCTGTATGAATCAACTGCAAATACACTAACTATGCCAAGTGAAATCTTTGTATCGTCGGTGAAGATAGAACTGCAATATATAAAATCTGATATGTATTACAAGGCTTATGGCAATGTTGCTAAGAATAGCCGAGGCTTTACAAGGCTGAAATGATGTGCACGATGCCGTGAGATAGCCGAATAGGCTTTACAATGGTGGCATGTGTGTGTGAAATCAAATGCTATGCCCACTGAAACAATCTGCAATGCCTCTATACTCTTTGAAGTCTGCTCATTGAACTGATGAACGTAAGGTTTCAGGTAATGTAATGATGTGAAACCGTATGTGAGCGTATGGACTGACTCTGAGTAGGTACTAGACGAGAATTTTGGGCATGGCTTAGATTGGCAACTTGGGGAAATTCAAAGCGTCCCCTCTATGGCAATCTAGTCTTCTCTGATCTAGATCTATACCAACCATCGATCGATGAAAGAACAACAAATAATTCCTTTTCTTTTGTTCTTTTTAAGTGCTAGGTCAGATGCGTCGATGTAGAGGCAAATGTGTGTGAAGGAAGTCGTTTTGTTAGCAAGGCTCAAATGTGAGTGTAACTTGTGCCAAAATGTGCAGATGATGTGACGAACATGTAGAGCATGAAAAAACGAGCAACTTTCCTTTTTGGAGCGCCCTCAAATTCTTCCTAGATCAAGAGATACGACTTGATCTAGGTGGAGGGGCAAAAGGAGTGCAAATGTGCTCAATGATGATGTGTCACTGTGGGTCACATGCAGTGATGATGTGGCACTGTGCCTAGCAAGAGGTGTGCTAGTGAAGCTTGTGCTGAGGTGGCATAGATGATGATGTCAACAAGGTGATGTGGCAATGATGACATGGCACTGATGATGTGGCTGATGATGTGTCACTGATGTGGTAGTGGTGATGTGGACTAACATGTGGCAGTTGATGATAGTCGGAACGCAAGGCACCGAAATCTATCAAAGATTTCGACGGAATCTATGAAGATTACATCTTCATTTTTGTCGAGGCCGCATTGGAGATGTGAAGTCATTAAAAGCTCGCTGAAAAGCAGGCCATCATGGATGACCAACCAATGGTCATAGCTAATTGTTGCAGTTGTGGAGCTACGATGGGGAGCCTTGGAGCCCTAGAGCCACGGTTGGCTGGTCGATGCAGTGCAGTATGAGGCTTGTCGAGCATTGGTGTAGTGTAGGGTTTTCGAAGGCTTTTTAAGGTCGTTGTGGTGGATGGTGGTGTGCAGAGGCTTGGTGCATACGGGCTAGAGACGGTGGCCAGCCATGCTATTTGCAGTCAATTGTTGGAGGCGCTATGTGAAGGAGCCATTGGTGCTAGAGGAGCATGAGCAACAGAAGACCCATGCGGAGCCAGGTGATGTTGGAGCCGAGAGCTTGATGCTGAAGTTGAACACTCCATTAATTCCCCAATGGTGAGGCTGTTGCTGTCACCTACGATGCCAAGGATGTTGAAGGTTTCTTGAGGGAGGCCCTGAATTCACGAAATCATTGAAGTAGAGCAAGCTGTTGAAGCAGAGATCGGATCGTTGCTGTCAATGGAGACAATTGCTTGTCACTGCAAAAGGTGTTGATTGCAGAGAGCCTTTGCTGGTCGATCATTTTGGATTGCAAGTTGGTCGTCGTGCGGGTTGCATAGTTGAAGATGAAGAGGCTTCGTGGAGGATGAAGCCATGCTATGGAGCTTGGAAGCTATGGTGATGGAGGTTGGAGCCTTAGAGCTTTGTTGGAGCCATTCGTTGAACCGGCTATATGGAGCCTGTAATAGATTGCTTGGAATAGGAATCATAGATGCTAGAGGTCGTAGTGCAGGATAGGACTTGCAAAGAGACTCTCTGTCTCTGTCTCAAAGACTCTCTCAAAGTGAAGTCTCTCTCTCTCGTAGCTGAAATCTCTCAAGAATCTTTCAAGCTCGAAGAATGTTATATCTCACAAACACTCAAGAAGTGAAGAAGAAGAAATACTCTCTCTCACACACATAGTATGTCTCTCAAAGAAGGAAACCTTTCAATCTCACACAAATGGAAATATCTCTAAAACGGATGGATTTTCTCTATCACTCTACGGAAGTGAAAGGATGGAAACGCTCGATCTCTCTCGATCACTCTCTCACACTCTCAAGAATCACAATGCCTCAGCAGAAGGCAAGGGAGCTCAATACCATGACAAAATATGAAGAGGGGAGAGGAGAAGAGTGGAGATGAGGAGAGAGGGCACAGCTAGAGAGCACACCACCAATGACTAACTGTACACTAGATTTAGTTGAAAAAATAGGATATAAACAAACCCATTTAGAGTTAGGGTTAGGGGATCTAACTCTTTCCTTTATAGCACTCTATAAGGTTAGTGCTATGCACATATGATCACGTGATGGTGCTATACACACATGATCACATGATGTTGAGCGTGAACTCTCAACACAAAAAATATGGAAGGTGGTTGTAAAGAATATAATGTAATCACAAAAAATATAAAGTCAGAATTTTGTAATCCATGTTTGAAATTACAAACTATGCATACAAACAAATTAATTCAACCTAATTTTGTAAACCATGTTTGAAAGTACAAACTATTGCAAGGCATCCATACTTTTTAACAAAATATGGAAGGTGGTTGTAAAGAATATGATGTAATCACAAAAAATATAAAGTCAGAATTTTGTAAACCATGTTTGAAAGTACAAACTATGCATACAAACAAATTAATTCAACCTACCATGTAGTGTGTTGTATTGTAGCTTGTCCATGCTTGTTTCATTGATTTTCCAAAATTTTTTAGCTCCTCTTCTAACGCACGATGCTCACTCCATGTCTTTTTGTCACAAAGTTGGAAAAGCTTGTCTAAGGATTTCCATACCTCCTCTTTAACATTTTGAGCAACATCATCTACCATATAATCTTTAATTGCATTATGCACATGCTTCCGAAGGCCGTATCTCACCCTAGAAACATATCTTGATCGTCTACCAAGTTTCCCTTCTCTTTGTGATTCTGATAAAAATCTTCTTTCTTTGACTCCACCAATTAACAGTTTGATAGGAACATCCTTTCCATTTGAGGACTTCTTGATATCTGTTATGATATGAACATATCCTCCATGGAGATGTTGGAACATGGTCCTAAGCCCCTTGTGTGGTTTGTGGTTAAAAAGAGGGCTCATGGAGGTGCTTGGTGACATGTGTACATTTGTGGGATGATTAATCCCATATGCAAATATGTGGCCTAAATGGCCTTGGATATAATAAGGGTATTAGACCCCTCTCCTGTGTCCCACCAGCTTTTTGGGGAATGGGAGGAGGGCACGCACAGCTATGAGGCAAGGGTGTGGGACCCCTCATACCCGGAGCTCCTTGTGTTGACACATGTCATCTTCTGCACATTCCTACATTTGGTATCAGGTTGTTCCGACGGACTGTGGGGCTGTGGCAACTATCGTGTGTGATTGGTGGTGGCTGTCTCTGTCTCTCTATTTCTACCTCGACTACAGCAAAGGGTCATGATTCGTGGCAGGCACATTAACTATGATTGCACCGCAGAGGGTCGTGATTCGCAGTGGACTTTGGAGTGCGGCACATGGCATGGACTTGAAGGTACTCTGGGGTGACTTTGCTATGCCGACCCCCATACCGTTTGTTTGTGTCATTCCTGGTTAGTATATGGGCTGGCCTTTGTTTGGCCATGCCCATGTTTCAAGGAGCTTGGCCCATGAGGGGGTGTTGGAACATGGTCCTAAGCCCCTTGTGTGGTTTGTGGTTTAAAAAAGGGCTCATGGAGACACTTGGTGACATGTGTACATTTGTGGGATGATTAATCCCATATGCAAATATGTGGCCTAAATGGCCTTGGATATAATAAGGGTATTAGACCCCTCTCCTGTATCCCGTCGGCTTTTTTTGGGAATGGAAGAAGGGCATGCACGGCTATGGGGTGAGGGTGTGGGACCCCTCGTACCTGATGCTCCCTGTGTTGACACATGTTGTCTTCTACACGTTCCTACAGGAGACCCATGTTCGATAATAATTTTTCTAATGCAACAATTGCTTTCTTCCTATTTTTTTCTGGTCAAAGCTTCCAACCAAATCCAATATACAAAAAGATCAACTTTTCGATGATTCTACATAAAGCATGCAATGTGCATATATGTACATTGTACAAAGGAATATCAAGAACTTCTTTGAATTTAGGATCAATGTTGTCCCTATAAGCAGCTTTTCTCCACCATTTAGGATCGATGACATGGGCTGGCTCCTTGCACAGTAAAGGCATGGAGATTTTGAATTACCTCCTTTGCTTATGTTGAACATATATTTGAGGGTCTTGAGGTGTTGAGAGTTGTGGTGCCATGAGCACATGTAGAGCAAAGGTATGAGTAAAGGGCAAGCTGCCACATGGCATGGAGGAGATATCCCACATGTGAGCAAGCATATGGATGTAAGTATCCTCACCTATAAAAGGGAGGTTCATTTGAAGTAATATCAATCAAGCACTTTGCACTATCTCAAGATTCTCTTTATGAGTCCAAGCTAATCTATCTTGGAACCTAATTGACTTGAGGTACATGTCATGAGCACTCTCTTCATCATGTCTCCACACAGGTTCCATCCACCTTAGAGTGCTCCATAGATCCTAAGGCATGCATATTTTGTCATGGTATCAGAGCATAGGTTTAGCTCTCCTAGTTTAGCTCATTAGTAGTTCACTAGGATTGCTCCCATTCCTAGATTAGTTTCAAAATGTAAGATTAGTTTTAGATCTAGAGAGTTCTCTAGAGTGTCTCTTGAGTTGTGAGAGAGATCTAGATTCATTCTTCTTGTGAAAGAATTTGGTCCATTGGTGTTTGAGAGAGAGGGAAAGAGAGGTTTTTCTGTCTATTCTTCTTCTTCTTCAAGAGAAAGTATTCAAAAAGGTTTGAATTGAATTGAGAGACCTAGTTCTACTCTTGAGCGAAACGGGTGAGACATAGAGTTCCAAAAGATACGTAGAGAGATCTAAGTCCAAGTTCCTTGTTCTATGGAGAACTTTGAGTCTCTAAATCCTATCAACTATTCTTCAAAGGCTACCTCGATGGCAAGGTGGCAGTAGCACAACAGCATTTGACCTCCAATATAGTTTCAATGCCCTTCATCCCCAGACTACAGATAGCCTCGCCTCCTATAACGACACCTCCAAGCCTCAAGAAACAACAGCCCAAAGCTTTGACTTCCCAACGCAATCTCCTAGCTTTTGCAACCTGATCGAGCATCGCCAACTACTACTATGAAGTAGCAAGAATGGCTCTTGATAGCCAGCAACCTCCAATGAGCCCCAGTCTCTTGAGCAGTCCTCAGAAGTTGTGAGGACTTAGCACAAGCCCATCGAAGGAGCACACGGAGCCCCGGGCTCGACATCCACATAGCAGGCGGCTCCTCCATTCCAACAAACTCAGAGACGGCCGACTCTTATCCTGCTGCATCTCTCCAGTAGCCGAAGCTCCTCACGGTCGATTCTACAGAAGACTCTACGTGACGATGAGGTTGATGCAAGTAGGCCGAGATGAGTTGCGACTCCTCCACCTGTCATCCTCGAGCTCTCTCCGTCGAAGCCGCTCATTCGTCATCGACCTTCCTTGCACAGCTAACCTTCAAATCTCCAAGGTTCCTTTAAAAAAGGGCACGTGGTAGATAAGGCCTTTAACTATGGTTAAGTTCAACCTTGGTTAAGTTTATAGTTAGGTTTAGTTTAGTTGGACCATGGTTAAATTTAGCTAACCTTGAGTTCAAAAGTTTGGTTAGGTTACACAGGGTTTGGTTCAGTTACAGGTTGGTTGAGTTTAAGTTTGGTTAAAGTTGTGCCACATAAGCATGCACAGTCAACAATGCCACCTAAGCACATAGCCCCTACTAAGCACAGTATGGAATTCAGCATGTGAATCCCTGTGCCACATCATCAAAGGCCCTCTTCTTCATAGAACCTTCGACAAGCCGTAATTTCCAATCCAAGAAGAATTTGGCCACGCTCCAACAAGGAAAAGTGATCGTCTTTTTGAGCTCTATGCGCCTATCAGATTAGAATCATTGTATGCAATTAGACACTGCCAATATTGAAAGTAATAAATTGGTAAGACCTTTGCAACAAATGACAAATCAAAGCATGAATGCACACATCATTGTCATAAGCATCCCAAAATCACAAGTGCATGAGATGACCATAGCATGAAGCATGGCATCCACACATAAAGCATCAAGGCACATGGAAGAACAAAGCATCATGTAAGAAGCTGGGACACAAGGAAGAAGATTACAGATTGAAGAACCAGCAAGTCAAGTACACAGCATCGTCATTAAGCCATGAGCCAAAAGGTGATATCAATGGAATGTATTGAGAAACAGAAAAAAAAAAACCTTACCAACCTTGCCTATATTTTGTAATCAAACCTGACCACGTGAGAGTAGCTATGAAAGCACCCAGGGGAGGTATTGACATGTCAATGCCACACTTGACCACCTTAAGTAGCGATGAATGCACTAAGGGGAGGTGATGGATTTGTAACTCACCTATAAAAGGGAGGTTCATTTGAAGTAATATCAATCAAGCACTTTGCACTATCTCAAGATTCTCTTTATGAGTCCAAGCTAATCTATCTTGGAACCTAATTGACTTGAGGTACATGTCATGAGCACTCTTTTCATCATGTCTCCACATAGGTTCCATCCACCTTAGAGTGCTCCATAGATCCTGAGGCACGCATGTTTTGTCATGAGGTCCCCTGCCATGTGTCAATCAACTTGGAAATCACCCTTTCCTTCAACATGAAGTTGCCCTCATTGAACCTGGTTTTTGAAGACTTTTGGTATTTGGTATGGTGAAACACCAAAAATAAGGTTTGGTGGTCCTCTATCTTTACCTGCCATTAAGAAGAAACTACATTGAAGCATCTAGATCTAATAAATGAAATCAAACAGCAATATCTTTGAAAAATGAAAGTTGATGCTTACCTCAAATGCTCCCAACCACCAAATATGCTTGTCGGATTGTACATTGGAATGCTTTGATTTTTCTTTAGTGATTGATATATCAAGTACTCTATTCATGTGCGATGGTCACTCTTTCAATCTTTTTCTCTCTCACAATTTCACATTCATCCAATTTTATGACAAATATAAGCCGTCCCTGACACTCTTCAAATGTGATTCTGTAGAATTCAACCATTCATTTTTTGTAATTGTTCAAGATCAACAAAAATATTATTCCAAGGATTATACACAGTGGTCCCCTTATTTCCTTCAAATACATCCTCAATATGCAACCACTGACTAATAAAATCATCTACTTGTTTGTTGAGTGAAGCTCTTAAATTCCAAACTTCTACATGATTTGGAAGAAGCACAAGTTTGATCCTTTGATCTTTAAAAGTTAATGACACTACTTTGAAAATAGAAGAATCTTCATCGTCGTTGACAGTTTAGATTTCACTGGACACAGACAGTGTTTTGCAGTTGATTCAGATAGTGATTTCATGACACTTTGACTACATTTCTTGCACCATGTCTACAACTAGCCACCTCAATCTCTGGAGGCATCTGTTAAGTTAGACAACTCCAATTACGTCACATGGAAATACCAAATGGAGACCGTTCTTGCACTTCAGGACAAATGGGAGTATGTCGATGGGTCTATGATAGACCTAGACCATTGGACAATCCAACCAACAATAGATCTACTCCACCTGTTGCTGCTCACAACACCAACAGTAGCCAGCAGGATCTATAGCAGGATCTCTAGCTACACCAACAGTGACCGCACCTGTACTAAGATCCTACCATTGCTTGAGCATAGGAAGAATGGGACAAGAAAGACAAATATGCATATAATTTGATCAAGTAGAAGGTGCAAGATGTCATGCTAGGATAGCTCAACACAGTCAAGACATCAAAAGAAGCATGGGATATGTTTGCAACTCTCTACAAGTCCAAGAATACTTCCAAGATTCTCACACTGAGAAACCAAATCAACTTGAGTTTTCACAAGAGCAGCAAAACCAGTCATGCTTACATACTCACGATCAAGGATTACAACAATCAACTCGTAGTAGTAGCAGTAAGAGAGACCATGAATCCAACAAAAATGGTTCAAGTCATCCTAAATGGAGTAGGAGAGGGATATGAGAATCTAGTCCAGAGTATTGCCATCAACGACAAAGTTCGACACTGGAAGAGCTCCCATCAATTTTACTTAGTGAAGAACTCACGACTCAAACCATTCACACATGCAAAGGTCATTCCAATGATCAAGAATTCATAGCTTCAGATAGAAGCAGAGGTAGAGGCAAAGGCAGAGGTAGAGGTAGATCATTCCAACGAAGTGGTCACCATCATCAGCAATAAAGTCAACATCAAAGTCAGAATCAACATTAGCATCATCCTCAGCAAGATCTGAATCAACAAAGAGGAAATCGTTCCAACAGAGGAAGATTACAAGCACAAGGTAATGCATCCACCAACGTGTCAAACATTCACTACAACTATTGTCATAAGTTTGGACACTATCAAAGAGATTGTCGCAAGAAGCAATACCACAAAGGCAGTCAATCCGGAATTTTTAAGGAAGAGAAAATCATCATGGTGGACATTCAAGTCAGTCATTATGCCAATGAACCTGAGAATATGTTGCTTGCAAGAGAGGATATGTAGAAGGCTATAACAATGTATCTAAATGTTGATTACAATTTAAACGTAGTTATCAAGTCAACCAAGTAGATCATGATCCTTGGTACATCGACAGCAATGCACCATCTCACATGAGAAAACATCAGTAATGGTTCACAAAGATGAAACCATTTTAAGGATAGAAGAATGTCATCTACATGGCATATAACACATCGAATCCAGTTCAAGGGAAAGGCATTGTCCCTATGAACAATTTCACTGGTACGAAAGGATTGGTGAAAGATGTACTCTCAGTTTCGAAACTCGGTAAGAACCTCTTGTTAGTTGGTCAAATGATGGAACACAACTATCGAGTCATCTTCGATGGAGATGAATGCACTATCAGAGACAAATCCACAAGATATCAGCTAGTAGGAAAAGCAATCAAGGAAGGATGACGCTTGTTCAAAATGCTAGGTACAGTACCAGATTTGCATGCCATGTCAACTCAACTGCACAATAGATGCCACTTTCTGCAATATGGCACAAGAGATATGGGCATGTCAATTTCAAAAGCTTGACAGAGCTCATAAATGAGAATATGGCAATTGGAATTCCAAAGCTATAGTTTCATGGAAAAGTTTGTGAAGCATGTTGCTTCGGCAAA
Organism: Dipteris shenzhenensis; assembly: GCF_047967505.1. Lineage (NCBI taxonomy): Eukaryota > Viridiplantae > Streptophyta > Polypodiopsida > Gleicheniales > Dipteridaceae > Dipteris > Dipteris shenzhenensis. Next base: position 35,091,497 of record NC_141607.1, read on the forward strand.
CAAAAGTGAACCAACTTCAACAGAGTTACCTCTTGAGCATGAGGTATTCTTGATTTGATACATATAAATGTATGGGGCTATGCCCAGACCCACAGCATCAATGGTTCACTTTACTACTTAACTTTCATCGACAACTACAATAGATATTGTAGGGTCTACTTTCTGAAAGAGAAATCGAGGTCTTTTTCAAATTTCAAGAATTCAAAGCCATGGTAGAAAACTAGATAGGTAGAAAGATCAAAGTCATGAGATCAGACAGAGGAGGTGAATACATGTCTTTAACATTCATGAACTTTTGCAAAAGTCATGACATTCAAAGACAATTCACATATGCAGATACTCCTCAGCAGAATACAAGAGCTGAAAGGAAGAATGGTACTTTAGCAGTCAGTGCTAGAGCAATGCTCAATGAGAAGCATCTTTTGAATTAGCATTGGGCAGAAGCAATAGCCCCACTACAAACTACTTGCTTGATCAGCTTTCGATCGAACCCATTCAGGGTATGACACCTTATGAAGCATTCACTAGACACAAGCCACGCATTGGGCATCTTTGCATATTTGATTGCATAGCATATGCCCACATACATGATGGCCATTGTAGAAAATTAGATGCTCAGAAGACTATTGTCAGAAATAGATTACTTTGATGGATCAAAGCCAACAACAATATACTGTGATAATCAATCGGCTCAAGCATTGGCCAAGAATCTAGTATATCACTCCAGGACAAAGCACATTGATGTCAGAGAGCACTTCATCAGATAAAGAGTGTTACTTGGTGACATCACACTGCAGCATTGTGATAACAAAGGGAATGTTGCAGACATCTTTACCAAAGCACTTGGTTATGAGCTTTTCAAGAAGCATCGACAAGATCTTGGTTTGATGCAGAAAAAGGACATTCCCATTAGAGGGGTTTGATGGAATGTAATGTTGAGTCCTTCTTTGATTCCCAAGAATCATCATCGTGAGGGAAGGCCTATTTCATGATGTTGATCTTGAGGGAAGGTGTTGAGAAACCATGCTCAACATCATGTGACCATATGTGCATAGTACTAACCCAATAGAGTGCTAAAAGACATGATTCCAGGACCTAGACTACAAGCTACAACCCAAAGAATGTAAAGAAGAATTTAGTAAAGAAGTCAAATGCCGTTGTGGCTAATTTGCATCAAAATTGACCGGCCCAACTATACTTCTCCTTGTTTTATTAAGATCATCCCTAGAAGTTAGGTACACTATAGTTATTGGGATTAAGGGCCCTTCTAGTCTGTTTCAATCTTTGCTCGGAGATTTAACAGTGTGTCCAGAAACAAGCTCCCCTGTGGAAGCACAAGCTTGTTGGTCAGAGTTCTCCTATGATCTGTCATCCAAGTCTTTACCAACCTGATAGCTAATAATGAATTCTAATGGAGTCTCCTTATCAACAATCTTATTTTTATGGTTGACTCCAAAAGCTGTGCTTGATACATTCTGAACCGTGGTTTAAAAAAAATTCTTACTAGAAGAAGTGGCTTGCAGAGATACTTTCTGAGGCTGTTGGTAAATTGCCCTTGGACTTGAAATAGGTTCCTTTCCATTGGGAGAAACTTGCTTTGCTGAGATTTCAAATGGAGCATTTGTTTCAAATGGTGTCACAACTACTGGATCATCAACAGCTTTTCCAACAGCATTTGGATCAAGACAATTCCATTTTTCTCCTTCCAAATAGTTGAAGCTCTCCCAATGTTGATTATTTGGAATGCCTTCTTCTGGAGTATCATGAAGTACTATTAATGTAGTAGAATCCATTACTTCAGAATAATGGTGTTCATTTTGAGCTATAGGATCTGTCACTGACATAGGACCATCCTTATTTCTATACAGCATCCTTAGGCACTGTTGGGATGCTCCAAGTTGGCGTACTGCTAGATTATGTCTTTTTCTGAAAGGAAAATGGTGAGTGATTGATATCCAGGGAAAAGCCTCTGAAACACAAGGGGCTATATGTGTGACTGACCAGGTCTTTCACTAAGAATAAGTGCACTATTATGCCAAAACAAGTATTGCATATGAATACCAAGCATTTAACCTTGTCAATGGCAATTAAAGCCATTTGAACCTAGGCACTTAACCTTGTGAACGGTGATTAAAGCAGTCCTAAATTACCAAGTTAATGAAAGGTACATCAAGAAAGATTCTCATATCTTGTTTCACTAGCTATTACAAGCTCAAATGGGCAATATCTTTGTCAGTCATGTCCAGACTTTGTACAAAGAAGGCAAGCTTAGAAATCTGAAGCAATACTCATGATAGTATCAACTATTACAAGCTCAAATGGGCAATATCTTTGTAAGTCATGTCCAGACTTTGTAGAAAGAAGTCAAGCATAAATATCTAAAGCAATGTTCATGATAGTATCTGGTTTGATTTGCAAGACCCCATCAAAGTCAATCAAATGAGAAACACTTTCTCTACCAAGTCTAGGACCAAAAGTAGAGAAAAAAGTGTTTATTGACTCTTCCCCCCATCTAAACTTGTAAAGACAACCATAGGTAGGAGATAGTAACGAGTGTATAGGACATATCTTCAATTTAAGAGTGAATATGCCACCATTATAGACCTACATATAGAATTGATCTTACATCTGGCATGGATGTGAAAATTTTGATAATTGGCTCATTAGAAAGCATCATCATCAATCAGTTTGCACCAATGTTGCTGTTCAATTAGGCTCTTTTCCCTTGGCCTTCTCATGCGAGAAGGGCTTACAAACAATTAAAAAAAGGTAATCTCCTTGCATCTAAATTCGTTCAATAGCCAAGCAAAAAGCAAAGCTGAATGAAAAGCATATAGAAGAAATTAAACAAGAAACAAACGGGAGAAGGGCACACTCTCAGATCTATAAATAATTGGAGAGGAAGTGTGTCACCTCTCCCGATACGTTACGATGGTTTTTATTTATTTATTTTAAAATGTCCTTATTTGATAATTTGTTTAACTCTTTCTAATTTTTATATTATTCAATAAAAATCTCCTTATAGCAAATGAAGAGATTTTATTAACTTGAGGGAATTAACAATCTTGTTAGTTTTGTTTGAAACGGTATCGTTTAAAATAGCTTTAGTCACATTTGAAACGGTATCTTCATTTAGTAATTTGAGGAAATTAACAATCTTGTTAGTTACATTCGAAATAGTATCGTTTAAAATAGCTTTAGTTACGTTCGAAATGGTATCATTTCAAATAGCTTTATCTCATTTTTGTAGCCATCCTATCAACTAGGACTTCTATATCAAAAAGATCTTGGACAAAAACCAAATTAAGCAAAAGGAAAATTCCACGTAAGTACAAAAACACACAAAAAGCATCACTGTTTCATTTATGTAGAAATAGTATATGTTTGAAGAAAATTCAATTTACAAGTATCTATGTTAAATGGCACAATTATGGACTTGGTAACCAAAGTTCTAAACAAATTAGTTTCCCTTTCAAGATTTTGTCGTTATCACATAATCATTATTTGAAAATTTGTTGAAGAACTTACCACCAACAAATTGATGTTACTTTATATATAAAGAATAATTATTGATAGTTAAAATACTATCTTTTCTAATATACTTTCACTCAATTATGTAGCCATCTTCTCCACTACGACTGCTGCATCAAAAAGAAAAAGGAGTTGACAACAAATTTAGCATAAGAAATCAACCATGTAAGCATAAAAATACACATGATACATCAACATTCTCCTTTACAATTAATTTAATTATTAATTACAAAACATGTAAAGAATTTGTTTAGATAAAATATATATAGTATGTAATGCACCACTGATCGTTTAATCACTATGTATTTAAATTCATGAAACTTAAAAATTGTACATAAGGATTGTCTCTATTTGTAGTTGTTATTCTAAATAATAAAAAATATATTCAATGCGTTAATATCTATATCAACTTGTCCAATGAAGGACACCCATCAATATAAAAGAAAAAGCAAAAATAGTGATGGATCGAACACAAGCAAAGAAGAAAGCCCATTTAGAACCATCTATAGAGTCATGGATCAACATCAATTTCCTCCACAAAGAAATGGAGCGAAACTTGTGAGGCTTTGCTTCATTAGATGCGCTATTGTGCTTACTGTGGTAGAGTCAACTATCATAAGAAAGGCCATAACCTGCATAGAATGCTTGAGGAAAACAGTCCTCCACCATCATCCTTGGGAAATATTTTCTTATCCACACATGTGGAAAGAAATTCAGGAGATAGACATTGGTTTTGTTGCAAACCATGTCAAAACAATAGGTCTCGACATAAATACATCGTCAATTTCGAGCCAGAGGTACATAAGACATCTCTTACAAGCAAACTCTTGTCACACGCAATTGTCGAGCATCATAGATGTTTCTATTAATGTGAAGAAAACAACATGTGCCATGGTAAACAGTCTCTTTGAAAATGATCCTTGCTTGATAATCCATTGATATGTTGGGATCCGAATGGACCATGTTGCATCAACAAAGATGAGCTATCTCAATCAGTACAAAGCTTGCTCACATTCAACATCAAGCATAATCCAAAAATCCGATGATACCTCACAATGTTCAAGCGTTCCCATCTAAAACCTGGCATATGAATATTATCAGCTGAAGCCACAGTAGAGATCATCTCAAGGCACTCAATTGATAGCCCATTCGATCTCATGGTGATTGCTGAAACACAGAATTCCTACTTAGTCTTAGAGAACATGGTCCCCGTAGCTACACATCCACAATATAAAAAAAGAGATACACATGAAATGGCTTCAATTTTCTTGAAAGAGAGATAAATTTAGAAAGACCAACATAAATGCAACAGAATAAGAAATCTACAAAAATACAAGCCACTCGCAACCGTAATAGGATCACCATCATGGAACCATCGCAACTTGAAAGCCATGATTGCAATGGTTGGCATGTGGGGATTACCAAACTTATTTTTGACGCTAACGACCGATGAGGTCACATCAACACATTGGTCTAAAATTGATGAAATAGAGAAAATTATCTCCTCCATCGACTAGAACTTCACTTGGAGGGATTGCCTAGTTCTCTTTTACTACTGGTTGCAGATGTTCTTGCGGCATTTTGTCTTTAATCCATCTGGTATACTCAATCGAGTCGAACATCATCTCATCTAGTACAAAATCCAAAACCGTGGATCCCTACATGCGCACATCATGCTCTGGATTCACAATGATGACATCAATAGAATATCCAATGAGATAGTGGCTCATATACTAAGAAGTGGCTCTGTAAATGCAAATGGCACAAATTAGCTAATCTAGGACACCTTCCTCTCCACTCTATATAATGGAGGATCTTCCTTCATCTCAATACACTTTGATTTTGCCTCACTTGAGTTGTCTCTTTGTGTCATTATGCACCTCTTCTATCCCACTCACCTCTTCATTTGATATAAGAGCCTATAGGTTCTAGAGAATCCACTTTAAAGATGCCACCTCATCATCTTCTCCACCACCTCTATTTGTGAAAGCTCTCTCTTCCTTTCTCTTCAAAATTTGCTAAGCTCCGTTCTCTACATTCCTTGCGCCTTTTGCCAAACCCTCTTAACTGAAGATTCTACCCCTGGGGCGCACCTTTGGCTCAAAGAATTCTTCATGATGTGGTCTCTGTCGCCCGTGCCGACCTGATCTATGTGCGTAGACTGTAAGTCAAATTTTGCATCTATAAAGCAAAAGAAAACATGCCTTTCAAGCACAAGTTAGGCAATGCCTAGAGCTTGCTGCTGGTGAAATCTGAGCCCATATAGTCCACTTGTTACAGAGAATTCAGTAAAAGAATAGTCGACTTTGGCGAGACTCTCACAGGCAATGTGGCGCACTATTTTGCCCCTCCTTTGCTGTGATTACTCTCTGGTAAAAAGACTTCATTCCAGCTTACAAAGCCCCAAATCTGAAGATATGTAGAGTGAGATATCAAGCCTCCAAGTTACTTTTTTTCCTTGCAAGCATTTTTTATAGTTTTTTGAAATTTGATGCTAGAGTAAATGCTAAGATGATGCTTGAGGTATGACGTGGTGCTAAACTACAGTTCAGAGAATGCATGTAAGAGAGTAGACACTGCTTGATAAAGGTAAGACCCTCTGATGGCTACCTATAAGATTGACAAGTTCAATGGCCAAGGCTTTCACACTTGGCAAATGAAGATAAAGTTTGTGCTTATGAAAGAGAATTTGTGGGACTTGGTCAAGTCAGGGACTCAATCTTCTCAAGAAGGTGAATCAACCACAACCAAAGGTAAAAGGAAGGCAAGTGACTCTTCTTCAACTACACCTACAGATACTAAAAGGATAGAGAAAGCTTATGCAATAATTGCATTAGGTTTGGGAGATGATTATGTGCATCACATTTCAGATTTGGAATCCCTGTTTGAGGCATGGCATAAGTTAGATGTATTATTTGGTGCTAGCTCTCATACTTCTAAATTGAATTTGAAAATTAAGTTCTTTGAACTTAAGATGGATGGAGACAATGTTGCAATTCATGTTAATACTTTGAGGAGTCTTATGACACAATGGCCTCAATCAACTCTCCAGTTATTGAAGATGATGCTATGGCTGTGCCCTTGAAGAGCATGCCTCAAGACTATGATTATGTTGTGACTACTTTGAAGAATCTTCCCCAACCCACACTAGAGGGCATCGTTAGTGCTTGACAAGAGGAGGAAAGAAAGAATACTTCAAGAATGGGTAAAGTACACACAGAAGCACTTGCAGTAAAGTTTTCATCAAAGAACAAGTACAAGGCATGCAAGCATTGTGGGAAAAACAATCATCTTGAGAAGGATTGTTATAAAATCAACCCTTGCACTTATTGTGGCAAGAACAATCATTTAGAGAAGTTTTGCAATGAGAAGAAGAAAAATATGACAAATTTGGTTGAAGAAAGAACTTCAAATGAAAAATCAAACTTTGTGGTAGAAGACAAGGACTACGCTTTTTGAGCACTTTGCCTTTGAAATTTTGTTTATCATCACTTGGTCAAATTTTGAGGTTCTCTGCTTGGAGTAGTACTCCAAAAAGAATGTTATGTGTTTTGTCTTTTGTAAATCACCTATGGTCACCATATGATGTAGGCCATGTGATATGTGTTTGGTCTATCCCATTTTTGTAAACCTTGACCCTTGGGCACCTTTGCTAGCATGAGATCCTAGCCATATATTTATCCTTGACCACCATGAGATGGCATGAGAAACCATGTGACTAGATGTGTCCTTGACATAGCAAGAGGCAAACCCTTGGGGGGGGGTGGTATGTTGGGATAAATGTGATCAAGGGCTTGCTCTAAGGTGCATGTGTGCATCTAGGGGAGTCACATGTGTATGTATGTGTGTGTAGTAGAAGCACACCTAGTGCTATGAGGTGTCTAAACTATGACATAAGTGATGATGTAAGTATAAAGGCCCCCACATGGGAGGTTCCTTTGATTTAACCAGTTCCTATGATGTAAGGGATGATTGCCACTGATGTAGGGGAGCTGCCTATGATCTAGGAAACCTTCCTCTCCACTCTATGTAATGGAGGCATGGATGATTTTTTCAAGTTAATTTCATTAAGAAGATAAAATTTTATATTGGCATTGAAAGTTTGTATGCCCTAATAAAAATAAATGTTTGAAACATTTGTCAGGATTTGAAACTTTTATGCAAAAAAAATTAAAGTTTTGCCAGGATTTATATTTTTTCCTTCAAAATTTAAAAGAGTATATAAAAAGCTACTAAATTCAATCGATATTGTGAAACTAAAAAAAAGGAGCTTGAAAGTTTTGCCAAGATTTTATATTAATATATGAGCTTAGCTTTGATAAAAACATCCCTGAATGGAGCATCTTCCTTCATCTCAATACACTTTCATTTTGCCTCACTTGAGCTCTCTCTTTGTGTCATTATGCACCTCTTCTATCCCACTCACCTCTTCATGTTCATGATGCCAAAAGATTGGGCCTAATTAACCTAGTTCTAGTCAAGCTAAAGATCATTTTCGCCTCTGTTTTGACCAAGCCAACATCACCAATATAGGCAGCCCTAAATTTCTTGTAGATCTCCATCATCGAGCACAGTGAGGCGGTACACTATATAGACTCCTCACCACCCACACTCTGACAAAAGATTATGTCATAGCATGGGAACACAATGATGCATCCAATAGATCTATAATGTGCATGGCCCTTCGACCTTGAACCTATCACATTTTGTGCATACCATACAAATTACAACATAGAGAGGAGCGAGAGGGCAAGGGATAGACATATAGGCACAAATGCTCTCCATAATTTTATTTACCAATCAACTAAAGTGGCATGCTTCATAGAATACCATCCAGGAAATCATATAGAGGGTTTCTTCTTCAACCTTCTCCTACGTCAGGTGCCCTTCAGCACTGAGGCTTCACTCATATCAAAGGAAAACACAGTACAATCATACTTTGATGAATGCCACATGTGAGGCATCATCAAGACAAAGGATGATCTAGAAATGTGTATCACTGAATACGCCCAACGCCAGCTACTAATAGAAGAGAGGACACGGCAAATAATGAACATGATCTTGCAAAAAAGCCCTTTGCTACAAGCAGATATTATGACATCACCAGAAGCCAATGATCAAAACGAAACAAAAATCTTGCATGATCGCACACGACTACTAGGACTGCTTCATGAATTTAGGTAGATGGAGCATGCCAAACTTACCTCAGAGCAAAGTGACATATACAATGAAATCATTTATAAAGGGAAAGGACTCCATATCATTTGTGGCACACCAGGAGCATGGAAATCCTTCTTGATTAGATATATCACATACCAGCTTGTGAAATGCAACAAATTTGCAATATTGACCGTGACCAAAGGTGCTCCAACAATGTGACTTAGCTGCATAGCTACAACTATTCATTACCAATTCAAGCTCACAAGCTATTTGCAACTATAACCCTCCTTCATTCCCAAAATAGATGAATGACATCAACCAATTGGCCAAGATGATGTGATAATCATCAATGAAATATCCATGATGACAAGTACAATGCTTGATCTTGTAATCAGACATCTATCGTAGTCACGTCGCAATCAATTCTCAACCCATTTGATAATAAACTCGTGTTGTTGTTCAAAGACCTTGCGTAGCTACCAATAATATGCAAACACCAAGCAGGCTTTTGCTAGACATGCCACATCAAAAGATCTTTGCATTGGCAGCATGCCACAATCTACACCATGAAACACTATGTATGGCATTCCCTCGATGGTGACTTCCTCTAGTTTTTGAACATCATACGAGATAGAAAATTGATAGTAGAGCAGATATAGCAGTACCGAGCAGCAACATCATGATCAACAAAGAACAAGCAGAATAGTTTGTGGACAACAACACTACAATGTGGATCATTGTAATAGTTCCATTAGTTGAGTGCTTGATGTTATTGGCAGTCATAGTTACACTGTTGGCTATGCCAATTGTCAAGTCAATGTTCTCAGTGATCATTATTCTAGTCCAATTTGTGATTTCAATGATCTCATGGGATTTTTGATCATCTAGCCATTCTTTTAGCAAGGGCTCATCAGTTGCATTTGTGGCTAGCAAGACAGGCTGTATTTCAGTAGCAGGAAATAGCTTGTGTAGTATTTTCAGATTGTATTCTCTGGCATCAAGGCCATGGGAGCACATTTTGACATTGTAACTGATTTTATTATGCAAGACAAGACATCAAAGAAAACCAATGAATGGCAAGTGGTACTACAAGACAACTTTCCAAATCAAACTTGCATATGCTATCATAGGACACAAGGCACAAGGATGCACGATCTCAACCAAAGCAATGGTGGTCATTCGGGAAGTATTCATGCCTGGTCTCGCATGTTTCATGCTATCTAAAGTCACATCAAGGCAAAATCTTCATATTTTGGGCCAACTAACACCTGACGACTTTCAACCTGTCCTATTCTAAATGGTACTATTAGGACAATTCTACTTTCAACCTGTCCTATTCTAAACGGTACTATTAGAACAATTCTAACTTACATTAGTTGCAAGAAATTTAACAGGTCTAACTTTCATTCTCCACTTGAAGATCTACCATCCATTCACTAATCACCAATCACATCATTTACATGGATCCAAAATAAACTATAATGTCCTATTCAGTTACAATCATTTAATGACAATTTGATTAACCTAATAGCTACTAAAGCCAATCTCAATACATAACACTGGATTCGACTTGTACAAATTGCAAGTCAACATTAAGCCATCATAAAAAAACCAACAAAAAACAATGTACTTGTCAACTCCCAAAATGAAAATGGCTAACAATGCCAGAGAAGAGCAAACCACATACATATTGGGTTTTCCAATGTACTCAATACTGAACGAGCTCATTAGTGATTGCAAGCAATGACTCTTGAACAAGGAGAAGCCTCACTGGTTAGCAAATGTTAATAAAACTATCCCAAAACAAAAAATCAATACTACAGTAATAATGATTTTCCCTTGATCAATTATTACAAATAAATTGATATCCAGGACTCATGAAAACTATACTAAGGGAATTAGTTAGAGAATTTGGTAATCATCACGAATTCATACAAAACGAAGCTCAAGAGTTGCTAGAAAAAAGAGCTCGAGCTTCTACATTATGGCTTCAACATCTCATTAGATTGGCTTACAAGTTCAAATCATAAGATGCGATCAACTATATTAAACAAATTTATGGATGACTACGTGTATCAACACATCGGAGAAAACACTCCACTAACAATAGAAAAGGTAACAATAAAATTAGCTCTAGATGTTGTGACTGAGCAATACGAACAAGGCAAAAAACCCGTTCACAAAACCAAATGAAGGTAAAAATCCAGATACCATGTCAATACGTTCTATACCTATTTTATAATTATCCAAATATATATGCTTAAAAGTTGAATTACAGAGGCATAAACATAATGATATATTAATTGTATTGTTGCCAGTCCAAAAACTAGATCTGTTAAGAATCAAAGACACCGATGGCCGTCCAACAAAGCGCCAAGCAAAAGGAAAGATAGTCATCTGATCTATTCCATAACATGCATAAAAAATGTAAGGAAATACATCGAGCATACCAACAATTTGGCAAGGCATATAGCAAGCCACAAAAAATACCCTCCACATAAGAGGAAATTCGACATTGAGAATTTTAGTCTTTTAAAGGAAAATTTTATTGTAGATGTATTGGTTGAAACAAATAATAAACACAAGGCAATTACACTAGAAAAACACATATCACAGTTTCATACAACAAGAGTACAAGGATACAACCACCTCAAAAACCACCCTCCATTTTAAAAAAAACTACTATTTGAAACGTCGCAATCTCTTATAAATTGATTCGTATAAATAAAAAACCATAACAGTATCATGTTAGCACTATTTCTCAACAATTCTCTCATTTAAATTTTGTTTTATAAGAAATTTCTCTTTGATAAATAGAACCTCTTTAATATCTTAGGAAACATCAATATCTAAATTTCAATATCTTACATCTAGTCTTGGATCATTCAATTCAAGAAACCATAAATACTCGATTCCTCTCTTTAGCTTGAGCATATCATAGGCATTAATATGATTGGGAGTTCTACCATCTGTAACTATCATTCCTAATTTCATCAGTGGAAATCCAACCAAGATAGAGGCCAGTCATATTATGAGAAATACTGTCGAGTTGAACATGTTCTTGCGGTTTCTTGAAACAATACACATCATGTTTATCAATGTTCATGCCATGTTCAACAAACACAATGCAAATGAACATAAGACTAATACACTCTAAGTATTATGATTTTTTTAAAATAAATGCAATGAAATCATATATGAATATAATTCCATACTTTGTATTTCTTTCATGTGTTCTTATTGCCTTGTAGGTAGCATTATCTATATAAAAGGACCACAATACCAAACAATCAAAGGTAATAGTTTTGCATTTGAGATAATCAAAGTATAGCCCAAACATGAGCACAAAACATAGCTAAAAACAAATATGGAAAGAAATGAGCCTAACGATATATATATATATATATATATATATATATATTGATTGATTGCACTAGTATTGATGATTTTTAATTTCCATTTAGCAATATAAAACACGTTAGGGGCAAATATGGTCATGCGTTACTAGTTGAATTAAAGGAAGGAGAGAGAGAGAGAGAGAGAGAGAGAGAGAGAGAGAGAGAGAGAGAGAGATCTTTTCAACCTTGTAGGAACATTTGTATTCCGTTCCCTTCACATGTAACAGTTGTATCATGTAGACTAGATAAGTCATGTTTTGAATGAAATGCTGGCTCTATTTGTTGCCAAACTATGCACTTATAAACGAAAATAAGCAACTCAAGGCTACACCTTCAAGAAAATTAGTCAAAATCTCCACTCGATCGGCTGTCCAGAAAGCCATCATCCTCAAACAAAATACCAAAGACAAGACTTTGGGTATTCCCCTTGGGTCCTCGAAACACTAGAATCTGTAAGAAAATAATACAACGTCTGTGCTCAACAGATAACAAGATCTCATACGCAAGAGAGAAAAGTAGATAGTATGGAGAATCAAAAATTTGATTACTGTAAAACTGATACAATAGATGGCACTGCCTCCCAGCCGTGTGCTCCTATGAGAGAAGCTTCGATGGCATGCTGGAAACAATAGAGGACGAAGGCTGGATGCTAAGGAATCAAGGTTGTTGTAGCCAGTGATGAAATGGGCTTCACGGGCTTGCTCTTATATAGCCACCACTAGTAGTCAGTTAGACCCAATTGGGTGACCGACCTAGTTCGCCCAAAACGGCCGACTAGGGGTCGGTCCTAAAATAGGCCATCGACCACACGATAGAATCGGTGCGCAAATTAGAGCAATTAACCTATAGTCTCCATTCGGCCCACAGCCATCCGGGATCATTTGGGGCTCCAAACGGGCCTCGCAACCCGAGAGTGGGCTGCCCCAAGAAATGCTCTGTCTACCCTCAGTGCGGTCAGTCATGGGATGCCTTTCCGCACTTGCATGTAGCCTAGTTGGTAGTGTGCCAACTCTATCTGAAGCCGTCCAACCATCAGACTACACATGGCCCCCAAACTAGGACCTACCAGATAACCGCGCAACTCAAATGCCTTTTCCCCATATGGGGGGCTTACAAGTAGAGTTAGCTGGTTCCCATGTAGTTATATGAGAGTGGAGCATTGATATCTAACACCCCCCCTCAATGTCCACCCGCAAGTGAACTTACTTTTTCGGCCCAATGCCAAGTTGATGAAGATGCCTCTCAAGCAAGTCTCTTCCAAGAGCCTTCATGAAGATGTCCGCAGCATTCTCTGTAGTCGAACAGTACACCAAGTTGATCTCTCCATCCATGATGAGCTCGCGTACAAAGTGATATTGAATCTCAATGCGTTTTGTGCGAGCGTGGAACACAAGGTTCTTTGCAATCACCATACAACTCTGATTGTCACATGATAACTTGTTCTGCACTGCACCCATGTCCCCTAAAATCCTCCTCAACCACATTGCCTCACAAGAAGCAAAACATGCTAATTTGTACTCAGCCTCGGTAGAAGAAAGAGTAACTGTGGGTTGCTTCTTGCTGACCCATGACACAACTCCAAATCCAAGTGAGAAACAGTAACCTGTCACTAATCTCCTACTGTCCACATCTCTTGCCCAATCCGAGTCACAGAATCCAGTCAAAATGTTTCCCTTGATGCCATAATCAAGTGTGCCTTTGATTTATTTCAGCACCCGCATCCCTGCCCTCCAATGGTTCTCCTGGGGCTTATTGGAAAACCTGCTTAGTACACCAGTTGCAAAACTGATGTTCGGCCGCGTGTTGCACAAGTAAATCAAACTGCCCACAAGCCTTCTATACTTTGCTTTGTCCACCAGTGGTGATGAATCCTTGTTTGAGATCTTCACGTTAACCTCCATAGGGGTGCCAACTGTCTTACACTCAGCCATGCCAAATGCCTTCAGCATCTCTCCAGCATACTTCAGCTGTGAGATGAAGATCTGTTTTGGCTCTTGCCAAACTTCAATCCCCAAACAAAAATGCATCAGTCCGAGGTCTGTCATTTCAAACTCTTTTCCTAGCAAATGATTTGTCTGCGAGATCTCCTCTTCATGGTTCCCTGTTATGACAAGGTCATCCACATAAAGGACCACGATCATACACCTGCCTCCTTCTCTGAAGATATAAAAATTTGTATTGGATGGGCTCCTCCTGAACCCATTTTGCAGAAAGTAGGCATCAGTCCACTAGTACCACGCTCGTGGGGCCTGTTTCAGCCCATAAAGTGCCTTCTTCAATTTACAGACTTTGCAACCAGGGATCACAAAACCTAGTGGTTGTTCCACGTATACCTCCTCCTTAAGATCTCCATTCAGAAAGGCAAAGTTTACATCCATCTGAAACACGGGCCAACTTCCCTGGGCTGCTTAAGCCAAAACACTGCGAATTGTGGTTAGTCGAGCTGTGGGAGCAAAGGTATCCTGATAATCAAAACCATGTACCTATGTGAATCCTTTTGCCACGAGCCGAGCCTTGTACTTATCCAACGTGCCATCGGACTTATACTTGGTCTTGTACACCCACTTGTTGTCGATTACCTTGCATTTTGGTGGTCGATCCACAAGGTCCCAAGTGTTGTTCTTCATTATGGAGCCATACTCCAATTGCATAGCCTCCATCCACCTATCATCACCCTGTGCCTCTTCAGGACACTTGGGTTCTTCAAAACGAATCACCTCTGTCATCAAAGCATAGTTGACCAAGTGTTCCTGCGCCCTTCTTTGCTCCTCTAATCTCTTGGACCAGCGGTGTTCGGATGGTTCCTCCTCAATGGCTGGAGGTTCTCTGCCATCCAAAAGCTACTTTACCCACTTTGGGAATGGTCATTGCCGTTGTGGTTCTGCAGGCTCTTCTTCCTCTTCTTTATCTTGAATCCTCCCAAGCACCATTGGGGGAGTTCGGTCTTCTGTTGGTGGTGGTACTCGATGGATATCCTAGTCCTAGTTGTCTGGGAAGGAAGCATCCTCCTCCCATTGATGCGGCTGTTCTGAGAAGACCACATCGCAACTTACTATTACCTTCTTGGTTACATGGTTATAGAGACAGTAAGCCTTCGCCTCTTCATTGTAGCCCAAGAAAATACACTTCCGGCTCTTCGGTTCTTATTTGATCCTGTTATCATCAAGGAAATGCACAAAACAGTCACATCCAAAAACTCTGAAATGTGCAGCTGAAAGTTTCTTACCAGAAAAGGCCTGCAGTGGAGTCATCCCATTCACAGCCTTCATGTAGCTATGATTCAGAATGTAAACTACTGTGTTACATGCTTCAGCCTGGAAAGTCTTTGGAAAATCTTTTCCTTTCATCATACTCCTGCCCATTTCACAGATGATGTGCATCTTGCGTTCTGCTACTCCATTTTGTTGTAATGTATGTGGTGAGGGCTTATGCCTCTTGATCCCGTGACTTTTGCAGTAACTTTCGAATTCAGTTGATGTGAACTCTCCACCTCTGTCTGATCTCAACTTCTTCACCTTCCTCCCCATTTCTTTCTCGACCATTACATGCCATTCTTTGAACTTACTAAAAGCCTCATCTTTAGTCTTCAGGAAGTATATCCATATCCTTCTACTGTAGTAGTTGATCAGCGTCATGAAGTAGTAGGAACCACCCAAAGCTTTCGTCTCCATCTTTTCACAGAGGTCCGTGTGAACAAGCTCTAGAGGAGCCTTTGCCCAACTGGCCTCTTTAGGAAAGGGCTGCCGATGCTACTTGCCCATCATGCAAACTTCACATACATCGGGCAGATCTGTAATTTCTGGTAGGTCTACAATCATTCCACTTTTATGTATCTCCTTTAAAGAACTAAGGTTTAGATAACCAAACCTCTCATGCCACAGCTTAGTTTTCTTCACATCGGCTCGAGCACTGAAAGCTGAGAGTTCATAGATGTTGTTGCATTGTGTACCTTTACCAACGACCTTCCCTTGAAGATCCAAAATATGTGCACCATTCTTATCGAATTGAACTTTGAGGTCCCGATCCATGATTGCAGAAATGGACAACAAGTTCCTCTTGATATCTGGCACATAAAGAACATCGGACAACTGTTTTACAACTCCATCTGACTTGAGAGCAATTGTACCTTTTCCTTTTGCTTGACATTTTGCATCATTGCCGACTGCTACCAGGATGTCATTCCCTACCGATTGTAGAGAGGTATACCAATCCTTCCGACTCGTCATGTGGCGTAATGCACCATTGTCAATAATCCAAGGTTCATCCGTAGGTACATGAACTGCCTTTATGCAAATCTCCTTAATTGCTATGAACAGCTCTACTGGTACTGCCTGTGCACTATTGTTGGACTCTTTCTTTACTCCGTTCTTCTCATCTGCAATCTTCTTCTAGCACTCATTCTGCTTGTGCCCTGCCTTGTTGCAATAGAAGCACTTGATCTTCTTCTTTCTCTTTTTATCATCAGAAGAAGATGGGTTACCAGACTCCTTACCCTTACCTTTCTTTGATCCAGAATAGAAAGCTGAATCTTCTCTAGTCCTCGTCTTTTGATGCATCTCCTCTAAAAGCATTGCACTGAAATACTTAAAGTTGAGGGGCGGATTTCTATTCTGCATATTCAGCGTAGTAACAAGACCGTCGTACTTTGGTGGGAGAATTCGTATGCACCTTCGTGCTAGATTCTCGCTGGTGATGGTGATGCCAATCGTAGTCATCTGATCATGCAGATTCTTCACCCCGATGATGAACTTCTCTGCCGCTTCAGATTGATTTCGAATCCGCGTTGATTCGTGGTCTCGTATTGATTTTTCAAGACCGTCCATGCCTCCTTCATTGTGGTGACATGTTGAATTAACGCCATGATGGAATCACTTACACTGCAAACAATAGAACACATCGCATCTGCATTTCTTCTTGTCCACATGAGAATCTCATCCGCAATTGGTACTATCTATTGTCTTGCATTGGCTGGATCTGGTATCGCAACCAGCTTCACGTCCACCCCAGTAGCAGTATCCCAAAGCTTGTATGCACTTAGGATGGTCTTCATCTTGAACTTCCAGAGTGGATAGTTAGTGCCGTCCAACTTCTGGCTTTCACCAAACGGTGGGATTCGCAGTCTTGTGGGCTGGGCCATCTCTCACGATCTGCTCGCAAATAGAACACTACCAAATCTTCTTGCTAGAGTCCAAGCTCAATAAATAACAGGATCTCATACGCAAGAGAGAAAAGCAGAGAGTATGGAGAATCACAAATTTGATTACTGTAAAACTGATACAATAGATGGCGTTGCCTCCCACCCGTGCGCTCCTGTGAGAGAAGCTTTGATGGCATGCTGGAAACAATAGAGGACGGAGGCTGGATGCTAACGAATTAGGGTTGCTGTAGCCAGTGATGAAATGGGCTTCACGGGCTTGCTCTTATATAGCCACCACTAGTAGTCGGTTAGACCCAATTGGGTGACCGACCTAGTCCGCCTAAAACGGCCGACTAGGGGTTGGTCCCCAAATAGGCCATCGACCACACGATAGAATCGGTGCGCAAAATAGAGCAATTAACCTACGGTCTTTGTTCGTCCCAATTTGTGGCTACTTGTCCACTGCTTTCTATTTGACGAGTGATTTATATGTGCTTTTCATTGCTATGACAATGCTTTAGTGGTGCTTTATCACTTCTTGCTTTTGTGATTGGTTTGGTGGTGTTTTAGCAAAGCTTTGTATGTGGTTTGGCATGTTATTTGCATGTGCTTCTGACTTCTTAGATTCTGCTAAGAATTGATCAGTGACTGCTTTACCACTCCTTTCTTTTAAAAAACTAATTTTTGATAGCTTGATTTTTTGACTGTTTGTGAGTACTTTGTGTGGGGGTTAAAGGTCACTGTGCCTTTACCCCAGTTATGTACAATACTCAAACACATATATAAATGAATGAAAAAGAAGATTAGGGTGGTTCTGCACCCACCAAAACTTGTGTGGCTCTCTGTCTCCCTCTCTCTCTCTCTCTCTCCTTCTTCCGTTCTTGCTTCCGTTGAGAGCACTCTCAACTGGTATCAGAGCCCGGGTGATCTAGCTGAGCGTGCGTGAATGCTTGAAGCTCAGCAGCTCTGTGGGAGGAAGGAGAAGCTCTGTGGGAAGCTTTGTGGGTGACTTTACTTGTATCCGAGTGTGCAGAGACCTTGGAGGAACATTTGGAAAAGTCACTTTGGCTTTGCAAAGTGGTTTTGAGAGCCTGTTAAGAGCTTTCAAAGAAAAAGTCGTTTTTTGAGCTTTTTCTTGTTCCGTTCGATGACAGAGACTCCGTATTGACTTGTAGAGGCAACTATTGCTTGCTTTTGGTGTCCACATTACTTCAGGAGCTTGGAAACACTTTCATTCTTGAATCTGGGATCATTTTAGTGGATTTTTGACTCACTGTGTCAGTTCCTGCGTTTTTTGCCCGGGTGTTGGAACTCAAGTTTGGAGCAACCATTTGCAGATCTGTCAGTTCCGGTGGACTCAGGAGGTCCTAAAACTTCTATGTTGCTCATCATTCGCACTCCGGTGGAGTTTACAAATAGCTCTGTTTCAAAAAACGTTTTTCAGCCCGTGTGTTGGACCCAGTGATTGAGACCACGGTTTCCAAAACTGTCTGTCCCATTGCATTCGGGACACCCAAAAACCCCTACCTATCAGTTCTTGCATGATTTGGTGGAAGATTTTCAGAGTTATAGATCTCTGTGTATTCGATTTCGTCTCTCTGTTATGCATTTTTCATTCTAAGGTTTTGAAACCTTAGATTTATGCCACATGGCAGTGGATGAGTGTTGACTCCCATTTCTCACTCATCGGTTGGGATTTTGGAGTTCTGGCAGAAGAGAGATATTTGCAGATTTTCTTGCCGAGTCCGATTATGCAATGGCGCCCATGTTTTGAGGCATCTCAAGTTCTATTTTCAGTAGCGGTCATTACCGTGGGACCATGATTTCCTGAGCATACCTTATGCAGATCACTCTGGTTGCAGTTTGAGCATTGTGCGCTCATTTGTGGTATGCATTGGGTTGCAGTGGATGATTTATAGGCCATTTGGATGCATTACGGTCCTTATTGGATGCGCTGATAGACCCAAATTGCCTTGTGGGATGCTATTTTTTATGGACGCTTTGCACATGGATGCTATTTTAAGTTGAGGGACAGCTTTGACACATTGCAGGTGATGCACTGATAGTGCTATGATCTCTTGGATGAGATATTATTGATGCATATGCCAGTGGACGGTGTTTATGCTTGAGTCATTTGGCACTTATTGGCATTTGCTTTTAGGCCAGATTTGCTCATATGGATGCATAGTATATGCACATGAGTCAGATGCATCTTTTGATGCTTTGAGCTTTGAGTTTTGGTGACATTTCACTCTATTGTGGCATACACATTTGGGTGCACCTGGTATTTGGTGTGATTCTCTCTTGCAGGCACTAGCATTTGGGATTTTGCTTTATTTGCATCATGGCATCCTCTTCCATGTCTGAAAAGGAGTTTTTCAGCATTAAAAAGTTTGATGGGACAAACTTTTCTTTGTGGAAAGAACAAATAAGGGATGTGCTTATTCAAAAGAAGCAAATTAAACCCTTGGCAGGTATTGAAGGTAAGCCTGCAGATATGTCTGAGGATGACTGGAATGAGTTGGATGCATTAGCAAAGTCTACTATTAGACTTCATCTTGCAGAGTCAGTTTATTTCACAGTAGTAAATGAGCAGACTACGGAAGATTTGTGGAAGAAACTGTGTGCCACTTATGAGAAGGAAACTGCCTCTAATAAAGTTTACCTCATGAAGAGGTTGTTTGAGCTGCAGATGAAGGAAGGGGTCTCCATTGCTTCTCACTTGAATGAATTCAATATTATTTTCAGCCAGCTTCAGGCTCAAAAGATGAATTTTGATGCGGACACTAAGGCAATATTTCTCTTATGTTCATTGCCATCCTCATGGGATACCTTCCGTACAGCTGTCAGTAACTCTGCACCTGGTGGAGTACTAAAATTTGATGATGTTGTGGGTAGCTTGTTGGCCGAGGAGATTAGACGGAAGTCTATGGATGGCAACAAGCAGGATGCAGCCTTAAATGTGCAAAGGGGTAGATCACAGTTTAGGGGGAAGTCCCAAGAAAGAGGGAAGTCTCATAGCAAATCAAGGGCACGAAACATTGAAAGTTACCACTGTGGCAAGAAGGGCCATATAAAAAAGGATTGCTACAAGCTGAAAAGAGAGCAAAAGGATAAGAAAAAGAATGCAAATTGGGGTGCAAATAAAAAGGAAGAGAGTCCAAGGGAGGACAAAGGAAAAGTGAAGATCGAGGAGATCAATGCAGTCACACATGATAGTGACAATGATGTTCTCTTCATGTCTACTTTATCTGCAGAGTTGCTTACCACTTCAGATGATGCATATTCCCAGGATTGGATTTTGGATTCTGGTGCTTCATTCCATGTTACTCCCCATAGGGAATGGTTCTCCACTTATGATAGTGGAAAGACAGGTTGTGTGCATCTTGGAAATGACTATGCATGTGACATAGTGGGAGCAGGTGACATAAAGTTTTCTTTTGCAAATGGGTCTACATTTGTTTTGAAACATGTGAGATATGTGCCTAAGTTGACCAAGAGTCTTATTTCAGTGGGTCAGCTAGATGATGCTGGTTTTCACACTACTTTTGGATTTCAGAGTTGGAAAATTCAAAAGGGCTCTATGCTTTTGGCTAGGGGTGCCAAGTGTGGGACTTTGTATCCCTTACATGTATCAAGGGTATTTGATCATGTTGTTGCAATAACCGAGCAACCAAGCACTTCTTTATGGCATTGCAGGTTGGGGCACATGAGCCAGAATGGAATGAAACTCTTATGCCGTTTGGGTTATGTACTGCATTTGAGTTTCTCTAATTTTGAATTTTGTGAGCATTGTCTCTATGGGAAGCAGACTAAATCAGCCCATAAAAGAAGGGGAAAGAAAGAGTTTGAAAAGCTTGATTTAATGCATTCAGATGTATGCGGTCCCATGCCTACACGGTCATTAGGTGGGGCTGATTACTATGTAACATTCATTGATGATGCAACTAGGAAAGTGTGGGCTTATGCTATAGCTCGAAAGAGTGATGTGCTCCAGGTATTTCAGAAATGGCTGGCATTGGTTGAGAATCAATCAGGTAGAACGCTTAAATGCCTATGGACTGACAATGGTGGAGAGTATCTCATGACTTTCAGCATTTCTGTGATACACGTGGGATTAAGAGGGAGCTCACATCCCCTCGTACTTTAGAGCAAAATCCAGTTGCAGAAAAGATGAACTGTACCATTCAAGAAAGGTTGCAATGCATGCTTTCCAATGCAAGTCTTTCTGGTGGTTTTTGGGCTGAGGCAATGAAGACTGCAGTGCATGTGATCAATAGATCACCTAGTAAGAGTTTGGATGGTGGTATTCCTGAAGAGGCATAGAGTGGCAAGAAGCGCTCTTACTCTCATTTGCGTATATTTGGGTGTGAGGCATATGCACATGTGCCAAAAGAGCTTCGAAAGAAGCTAGATCCTAAGTCTAGGAAATGCATCTTTCTGGGTTATGGTGAAAGTGGAGAGATGGGCTATTGTCTCTGGGATCCAGAAGCAAAGAAGATCATACGCAGCCATGATGTGGTCTTCAATGAGAAGAAGATGCATAAGGCACCCATGAGGGATGTGGAAATGAGGAGAATCACTTTCCAAGATGTGAATCCACCTGCATATGTTGATAGACAGCAAGCTGTCCATGCACCAAATGTGCAAGAAACGGTGCCACCAAGTACTCCCACAGGTATACAATCAAGGGTAGATGATGGATCATCTATTGGTGGAAATGATAAGCCAAATGTGGCTGATATGCAAATGGGACAGCAAGCTGAAATGCCCTTGAGAAGATCATCTAGAGTGTCTAGACCACCTGATAGGTTTGTTCCAGGGGTAGACTATGTGATGCTTACTGATTGCGGGGAGCCTTCTTACTACAGAGAGGCTATGATGCGTGAGGATCAATGCAAGTGGGAGTATGCTATGCAATCAGAGATGAGTTCACTTATGAAGAATAAGACTTGGGACTTGGTTTCTTTGCCACATGGAAAGAAAGCATTGCCATGTAAATGGGTCTACAAAATGAAGGTCACAGGTGATGATGTGCCTAGGTACAAGGCCCGTTTGGTTGCTAAAGGGTTCAAGCAAGAGAAGGGTGTGGACTTTGATGAGATATTCTCTCCTGTTGTGAAGATGACCACACTTAGATGCATGCTTGGACTAGTGGCATCAGAGTATATGGAGCTTATGCAAATGGATGTCAAGACAGCTTTCTTGCATGGGGATTTGCATGAGGAAATTTACATGGTGCAGCCGGAAGGCTTTGAAGAAAAGGGCAAAGAGCATTTAGTTTGCAAACTGAAGAAGAGTCTCTATGGTCTTAAGCAAGCACCTAGAGAATGGTATCAGAAGTTTGATGCTTTCATTCGGTCCCAGGATTTCAGGAGGAGTGAAATTGATCACTGCCTCTACACTAAAAGGGCTAAGGATAACAGCCTAATAATCTTGGCACTATATGTGGATGATATGCTATTGGCTAGCAAGAATACTTATGAGCTAGATGCTTTAAAGGCCAAGTTGCATGAGGCCTTTGATATGAAGGATTTGGGACTTGCAGGTCATATTCTTGGTATGCGCATCACGCATGATCGGAGTAGGAAACTCCTTTGGCTTTCACAAAAAGAGTATGTTACAAAAGTATTGCAGCATTTCAATATGGAGGGGGGGAAGGCAGTGAGTACTCCATTGCCTCCATATGTGAAACTGAGTCATACAGATAGTCCCAAATTAGATGAGGAGAGGGCCATGATGGCCAAGGTTCCTTATGCATCAGCAGTTGGGAGTCTTATGTATGCTATGATAGCTACTAGACCAGACATTGCATTTGCAGTGGGAGTTGTTAGCCGGTATATGGCTAATCCAAGAAAGAGGCATTGGGAGGCAGTTAAGTGCATCATGAGGTACATGAAGGGTACCAAGGAGATGTGCATTTGCTTTGGTAAAGGAGACATGCGTGTACTTGGGTACACAGATTCAGACTATGCAGGGCATGTGGATAGTAGGAGATCCACTTCTGGTTATGTGTTCACCTTTGCAGGTGGTGCAGTGTCGTGGATGTCTCGTGCACAGAAGTGCGTTGCTTTGTCTACCACAGAGGCTGAGTATGTGTTGCAGCCACAGAGGGTTGCAAGGAGGCTATATGGCTTGATCGGCTAGTGGGAGATTTGGGGATTCATACAAGTGTACCGACATTGCATAGTGATTCCATGAGTGCTATTCAGCTAGCATGGAATCCGGTCTTTCATGCAAAGACCAAACACATTGAGGTCAGGTACCATTTCATCAGGGAGGTACTTGAGGACAAGCGAATAGAGCTTGTCAAGGTTCATACAGATGATAACCCTGCAGATATGCTGACGAAGAGTCTACCTAGTCAGCGGTTTGAGTATTGTCGTGTATTGATGGGCATTGGATAGTGAGCTCACTAGTTGTTCCCCCTTAAAAGCACATTGTCCTTTAAGTGGGAGGTTGTGGGGGTTAAAGGTCACTGTGCCTTTACCCCAGTTATGTACAATACTCAAACACATATATAAATGAATGAAAAAGAAGATTAGGGTGGTTCTGTACCCACCAAAACTTGTGTGGCTCTCTGTCTCCCTCTCTCTCTCTCTCTCCTTCTTCCGTTCTTGCTTTCTGTTGAGAGCACTCTCACTTTGGCAATGCTTTGCATGTGCTTGTTACTACTTTGGCAATGCTTTATGACTACTTGTCCTTTTCTTGACTACTTTATGAGTGCTTTTCCATTGCTTTCTACTTGTAATGTGCCTTGCATGAAATTTACAAGTTCTCTTTATGTGCTTTGTGACTGCTTTTAAAGCGCCTTAACATTGATTTGTAGCTACATGTCCATTGCTTTCTACTTGAAGAGTGCTTTACATATGCTTTGCATGTGCCTTGGCAGAGCTCTACATGTGCTTTGGTAGTGCTTTGCATGTGCTTGTTATTGCTTTGCCAGTTCTTTATGACTTCTTTATGAGTGCTTTTCCACTACTTTCTACTTGTAATAATGTGCTTTGGATGAAATTTACAAGTTCTCTGTGTGTGCTTTGTGACTACTTTGAAAGTGCCTTAACATTGATTTGTGGCTGCTTGTCGACTGCTTTCTATTTGAAGAGTGCTATACATGTGCTTTGGTAGAGCTTTATATGTGTTTTGGTAGTTTTTTGCATGTGCTTGACATGTGCTTTGGCAGTGCTTTGCATGTTCTTGTTACTACTTTGGCAGTGTTTTATGAGTGATTGTCCTTTTCTTGATACTTTAACATTGATTTGTGGCTGCTTGCCCACTACTTTCTATTTGAGGAGTGCTTTACGTGTGCTTTTTAGTGCTATGGTGATGCTTTAGTGGTGCTTTTTCATTGCTTGCTTTTGTGATTGGCTTGGTAGTGTTTTATCAAATCTATGTATGTGGTTTGGCATGTTATTTGCATATTCTTTTGAATTCTTAAATTCTTAGCTTTTAAGCACAAAAAGCGTACTGACCAAACGTGCTACCACCCACATAGAATATTACTTTACTCATAGTCTTGAAGACTTTGTCTCCTTTTCACTATGTTGGGCATCTTCATCTTTGTCTCCTCACTTGCCCTATTGTCTAGAGTCCCAATCCTCATGGCACATGAAAAGAAACCCCCAATCTAGCCACAATGGAAAATTTCTTGTGTTGTGTGCTAGAATCAAATTATCTTAAGGTTTATGAACTCTATTTAGATGGAGAGCATGCATAATAGACTACAATAAGAGACATCACAATACCAATGACTTGATTAAGATGGCATTTCATTACATGGGGTAAACTAGAATTCCAAATCTAAAAATTACAATCTCTTGGAGGCCCATGGGCAGTGCATACTTGCTTTTGGGTTAGCTACAGGACTTGCATCCTTCTCAAGAACCTTCTCAATATTACTTGGTGTTCTGGTCCTTTTTTTCTTGGTAGTAGCTATCTGTGTAGTTGATGGACTGGCCTCGGCTGTATTGTTCTACGTGGTCTTACGCATTGTCAGTACCTTATCCATTGTCCTAAAATCAACCCATTTGGACTGGTCTCCTAGTTGGGAGTAGCATCTCCTATAGTTGTGGCTACATCTATGAGATCATCCAAACATGCCTGTATAGGTACATCACCCATTTGTGTCTCTATTCCATCTTCTAAGTCAATCACTTTTATAGGACTCTTTATAGACCTTGGGCTGGGCACCGACAAAGGTGTTATCTCATCATCAATGAATGTGCAATCAGGTTCTCTTCCAACCTTTTTTGATGACCTTGCCTGTTCATTATCAAAAACAACTTTCCAAAAGGAGAATGGGGATCTAAACTTGGCCTTCGACTAGGAATCTTCTCATTGGATGTGCTGCCCAAGAAAGGTGCATGCTCACCAGTAAATGTCTATGCAGTCCAAGTACTCCAAGATTTTCTGATGATCCTACCTGTGATGATCATAAAGTCTACATCCACAGAACATGGCAACTTTCAAGCGAAGATTTTATCCCGGTGGAAAAACACATGCAAACTAATGCAAGAATACATTTAGTAATCATGTAGTCATGCACAGGTAATGCAAAAACAAAGCACTACCAATAAATATACAAAACACTCCCTGAAAACCATCACAAAGCACATGATGCACTTACAAAGCCCATACAAAGCATATGCAAAAAAGTCCAAAAGTAGAAGGAGAATTTAAAAAAATCTAGCATTTTCAAAAGAGTGACTCTTTACACAGAAAGCAGTGCCAAAGCACTACCAAACCAGTCACAAGCAGTACAGAAGTTGCAAAAGCAAGCGGTCACAAAGCAATGCGAAAGCATACTGAAAGAAATGATTGTTTACATGGAAAGCAATTTTAAAAGAGAAAGCAGTGGTAAAGCACTGCTAAGCATTGACAAGCACACATACAAAGCAGTGCTAAAGCAGTGAGACCCACAAAGCACATGTAGAGTACTTTGCATATTCCATGTAAAGTAGTCTACAAATGCAAAGCAGTGACCAAGCAGTCAAAGCAGTGCCAAAGCACTACCAAACCACTCACAAGTAGTGCTAAAGCACCGTAAAAGCACTAAAAAAAGCAAGCAGTCACAAAGCAATGCCAAAGCATATTGAAAGCAGTGAATATTTACATGGAAATTTGTTGTAAAAGAGAAAGCAGTGGTAAAGCAGTCACAAAGCACTGCTAAGCATTGACAAGCACACATACAAAGCAGTGCTAGAGCATTGAGACCCACAAAGAACATGTAGAGTACTTTGCATATTCCATGTAAATCAGTCTACAAATGCAAAGCAATGAACAAATAGTCAGAAAGTAGTGCCAAGGCACAACCAAATTGCAGTGCTAAGGCACTAAAAAAACACTCACAAAAGCAAGCAGTCCCAAAGCAGTACCAAAGCATACTAAAAGAAATGACTGCTTACATGGAAAGCAGTTTTAAAAGAGAAAGAAGTGGTAAAGCAGTCACAAAGCACTGCTAAGCATTGACAAGCACACATACAAAGCAATGCTAAAGTAGTGAAACCCACAAAGTACATGTAGAGTACTTTGTATATTCCATGTAAAGAAGTCTACAAATGCAAAGCAATGAGCAAGTAGTCAAAAAGCAGTGCCAAAGCACTACCAAAGCACTCATAAGCAGTGCTAAAGCACTACAAAAACACTCACAAAAGCAAGCAGTCACAAAGCATACTAAAAGCAATGATTGTTTACATGGAAAGTAGTTTAAAAGAGAAAGCAGTGGGGTAAAGCAGTCAAAAAGCACTGCTAAGCATTGACAAGCACACATACAAAGCAATGCTAAAGTAGTGAGACCCATAGAGCACATGTAGAGTACTTTGCATATTCCATGTAAAGCAGTCTACAAATGCAAAGCAGTGAACAAGTAGGTAGAAAGTAGTGCCAAAGCAGTACCAAACCACTCACAAGCACTACTAAAGCATTGCAAAAGCACTCACAAAAGTAAGCAGTCACAAAGCATGCTGGAAGCAATGAGTGTTTACATGGAAAGAAAATTTTAAAGAGAAAAAAGT
The DNA here is from genome assembly GCF_047967505.1 of Dipteris shenzhenensis. NCBI lineage: Eukaryota > Viridiplantae > Streptophyta > Polypodiopsida > Gleicheniales > Dipteridaceae > Dipteris > Dipteris shenzhenensis. Next base: position 35,118,736 of record NC_141607.1, read on the forward strand.
TGTAAAGCAGTCACAAAGCATTGGCAAAGCATTGTCAAACCACTGAAAAGCACATGTAAAGCATTACATAAATAGAAAAATAGAAAGCAGTGGGCAACCGGTCACAAAGCAAATATGCAAGCAAACACACCACAACAAATTCTTTTCTGTCAATAGTAAACACACATCCACCACAGGGTTGTGCAATCATGTCTTCTGTATTGGCAATTGCTAGTGGGGATGGGAAATACAAAGAACCCTCATCTTCTATACTGGCAATTGTTGGTGGGGATGGGAAATAAAAAGACACTAGTTGGATTAGACTCTTTCCATCATTTTTTTGGCAAAATAATATTGTTGCTACCTCATCTGAAAGATAGCAGACTTTTCATGTAATTCTGCTTGCATGTCGAAACAACAAAAAAATTGAACTCAAGTAAACACAATGGACTGTGAAAACATCACAAAAAAAATTAAGGATTGATGCAAAGTGTATGATAAATTTTATATAGTATTACCTCTAAATCAGGTATGATCTCCTCAAAATTTGGGGCTTCTACTTTAAATCCCAGGATCTCCAATGTGTTCGTGAATGAGGCAATGTCTGCCCACAATTTTCTGAAATGCGCCAAGTCAATTGAAGGAGCCAAAACTGATGTTTCATTTTGTGCTACTTGGAGCTTTGTACTGTTGTTGGCAAATTCTTTAGCATAGACTATCTTTTGTGGGCTTATCTATTGCATTTATAGCTGCATCCATCTCTTAACTTGCCTGGTCAAGTCTCATCTTCGTAGCACACAGGATTTTTTGATTGCTAACAGCTCGGGCATTGCGTAGTTTACAGAAGAAGTGCCACGGCCATGTGAGATTTGGGTAGAAGAAGACTGTGGCCCATCAGAAATAGAGTGCCATCACAATTCCCCCTCCTTATACCTCAAGGAAATTTTGACAACTTTCTCCATTGCTATTTCGGAGAGGTCAACTGACAGATTATTCTTTTGTTGGAATCGTTCAATTTTTTGTTGGAGGTTACCTTGTTGTTGGAGTGCACAAACCATGCTTTCAGCAAATTTAGGCCAATTGATAGTGAAATCATCCTTTGTAGGGACATTTTTTGCAGCCTTGCAATGCTCAAGGGAAAACCCTTGAGCAAATGCAATCCCAAACTGCATATTGGGGGGTACCTCCTAATAAGCCCAAAAGTGAAGGTCTACTTCTCGAATACTTTTGGCCTTCACCTTGTAGTCCTTTAACTTTCATGGTTGACTGAACACAGTGAGCTCTTCTCGTGCCAGGAGGTCATCCTTTGTAAGCCTTTGCGGGTTCTTCCCAACCATGCTAAGACCATAAACATCATGAAAATCCACAGCAGTGTGATAGAATCCCTTCGCTTGTAGGTCTGTAAAATGATCAAGACATTCTTGTAGCACCCACTCAAAGAGGCAGAGACGTGTAGTACAAATGAGAATGAGAGCTACAAATAGCTGGTTAGAGGACCTCAAAGGAAAAGTAAATGGAGGTAGAGCTCAGAATGTGTGAGGGAGAGGATTGAGCTAAGCTCAGGACCTGCGAGGGAGAGCAAAATGTGACAACCTCTAGAGAAGTAGTGTACAACAGAGTAGCACCTCGAGGTAGAGAACCTGGGAGGGGAAAGAGAAGAGATCTAGAGATCTAGACCTACTAGGGAGGGGATTGAGACCTGCTAGGGAGAGGATTCAGCTGAGCTAGAGGACCTGTGTGGGAGATGAGGGAGACGACATGTGAGGGATGAAGCAGCAGTTACAACTGAAGTAGTGGTATCATGAAATCTTGCAGGCTTACAAGTGTCATGGGACACATGTGCAAAATGCCCATTCATAATTTACATGCTTGATGGATATGTCACAAGCAAGCACCTCTTAAAAAGTGCTAAAATTGTACTTTTTTAGCACATGCTTTTAAGCACAAAAATCATACTGACTAAATGTGCTACCATCCAGGTATTAACATCTATAAACATAGAAATTAATACATACATATCTTATTGTCACCATGCTCACATTTTTGACTACACGTAATTCAATGTGCCAATATCATGCCTATTAAATCAATGTTCTAGTGGATGCTATCTTTGTTTTGGGGTTTCCTTTGTAGTGATATTCTCATTTAGTATTGTGTGTGTGTGTGTGTGTGTGTGTGCACGTGTGAGAGAAATTAATTATTAAAAGTTCAAACATACCATCTTCTTTCCATGTATATCCTATTTTATCTTTGAAACTCTAAGCATGAATTTAAAACCACATGTCATTCATTACTTACACATTGAGCTTTTTAAAGTAAAGATGAAGAATACCATTAAATAAGCTCTCTCTCTCTCTCTCTCTCTCTCTCTCCTCTCTCTCTCCTCTCTCTCTCTCTCTCTCTCACACACACACACACACACAAAAGAAGGACCAACCTTGTGTAATGGAGGACGAGAGGGAGGTCATGGTGGTATCATGAGTTCATACACCCAAATAATTTTTTAAAGAAATCTCTCTCTCTCTCTCTCTCTCTATCTCTCTTCATTGCTTCAAAGAAATCTTAACTCATGATTGAGCAATGGTAGACATCAGACTTTGAGGGATTGGAAACGTTGGTTGAAGTATCGAGAGAACTACAAATAGTGTTGAGATATCGAGCTCCACTCGCGATATGCCAGGGTGACCGTTGTGTATTTATGTCACCGACTTGTTAGCTGGAGATGCGGTTGGTACACCGCCCACGAATAATAGTTGGATGATAGCTATCCTTATCTACTCTAGTTTGTGGCTCAGTTAGTATGCCACCTTAGTTAGTTGAGTTTGGTTTGAGACCCATATATAGGGTTCTTCTATTTCTTTGTACGAGAGTTCTTTTGGCTTTCACAACTAAGAAGATAAAAACTGTTTTCAGCCTCCACCTTTGTGTGTATTCCCCCATTGTGCTTGTGAGAAAGCCTCAAGTGAGACTCCTTCCCTCTCTCCCACTATCTTCACATGGTATCAGAGCCTTGTTCGTGGTAAGGAGCTCAAGAAAGCAAACCAAGTTCGCAGTGTCCTGGTAAGAGGACAAGTGTTGCTTTCCTTTTTCGAGTTTGGGAGCAAATCTCTGCAGGTAGCACAACCGGAAGTGCAAGAGTGCATTGTCTCAGATTGAGACGCCCTTCGCGGTGTGGCGAGAGGGAATTATATGCTACGGGAATAGGCGAAGCCCTCGGTGACTTTATTTTTTTGATTCGAGGTCATTTCGGGGCCCGTTTTGGAGGCGAAAGTTCTCCGCAGGCACTCTAAAAAAGGCCCTATTTTTGCTGTGCGACCACTGTTCTGCAGGTCGCTGAAAAGTTGCCGCAGAAATTGCATCGTATGCTTGTGCACAGAGACATTGGGAGTTGCAGAATCATCCTTATTGCCTGTTGATGCAAAATCGTCACTAGGAAGTGACTGTGTGGTGAAATACCACTTTCGTCAGTTTTGCAGATCTGCCCGTGTGAGGCAAAAGCTATGTTTTTGGCAGTGACAGAATATTTTGCGGTGTTCTGAAATGGCATCTGATTCTCTTTCTCAGATTGTCACTGAAAAGCTTGACAAGAACAACTTCCAGGTATGGAAGTTTAGAATGACAAATTTCCTTATGGGAAAAGGCTATTGGGAGTTCATTACAGGAAATGAAGAAGAACCTGTTCTTCCTAATGTTCCCAATCGCCAGGAAAATGCAGCTCAAACAGGAGTTGCACAATGTGTAGAGAGAAAATTTGAGCATAAATGACTATCACATGAAGGTGAAGAAAATTGCAGATGCACTTGCTTCCATTGGGTCGCCAGTGGAAGATGATGATCTAGTTTCTGTGACCTTGAATGGTCTAGGAAAGGAGTATGCACAGTTCCAGACATCCATTGCCGTCCGTGAAAAATTTCCTGATTTTGAAGAGTTGTTTGCTCTTCTAATTTCTGAAGAGCAGAGAAATGGGGGTGCATCTTCCTCAGGAGGAACTTCAAAAGAAACTGTCTTCTACTCAAATGCTAGAAGAGATAGAGGCAGAGGTAGAGGAGGCCGATCTGCAGGCCGTGGTAGAAATCAGATTATGCAGCAAAGTCAAGAAAACCAGTCCTATGTAGGAGGACGTGGTAACTCTAGAGGCAGGGGGAGCCAAAGAGGCCGTGGTGGATGGCAAAGAGGCCAAAATGCAAACAGCAATGTTGAATGCTACTATTGTGGCAAAATGGGTCATATGGCTAAGGACTGCTATAAAAAGCAGAATGACATTATGAATGGAAAATTGCAGCAAGGCAATTATGCATCTTCTAGTAGGCAGGGTGATGACAGAAATGAGCATCTATTTATGGTGCAGCATATGACCAATTCTGTGACAAGTACAGAAGAACGAAATGATGTGTGGTATGTTGACTCAGGTGCGTCAAACCACATGACAGGTCATGCAAAATGGATGCAAGATGCAAGGAAAATGGAAAAGCCAGGACTTGTGGAGACTGGTGATGATACTGCACATCCTATTGTGCAGATTGGTAAAATTCCTTTGTCTATGTAGAATGGGAAAAAGAAATACCTGTCCGATGTATTTCATGTCCCGAACATCACCAAGAACCTGGTTTCTGTTGGTCAAATGGTTGAGCAGGGCTTGCAGGTTAGATTTAATCCTCATGGATGCTTTGTTGAGGATATGAAAAATAACGGTCGCTTGATAGCAAAAGGAAAGAAGAAGGGCACGATGTTTACCTTGGATGCGGACATGCCTGAATTGAGTGCAGCAATGTTTGCACATGGGACCGGTGTAGTTGTAGATATTGATATCTGGCACAAATGCATTGGTCATGTTAATATATAGCGACTTAAATCAATGCAAGCCCAAAATATTGTTGCAAGATTGCCGCTATGGTTGAAAAAGAAACAGGCCTGCAAATAAAATGCCTAAGGTCAGATGGAGGGGGAGAGTACCTCTCAAATGAGTTTGCAAGGTTCTTGCAGGAGCATGGTATAAAGCAACAATATTCATGCAGTCATACCCCACAACAAAATGGAATTGCAGAAAGGAAAAATAGGCATATTGGAGAGGTATCTCGGGCTAGGCTAAATGAAAAAGATCTACCAGATTATTATTGGGCTGAAGCAGTTGCTACAGTAGTTTATATAATGAATAGGACTCCCATTGCAGCAATACATGGCATGATGCCAGAGGAGATGTATACTGGTAGGAAACCAGATATTTCTCATTTGAAAATTTTTGGTTGCATTGCCTATGTCCATGTGCCAGATGAGTTGAGGCCCAAGTTGGATCCAAAAGCTGAGAAGTGCGTCTTTATTGGTTGTTCTCTGCAGCAAAAAGGGTATAGATGCTATAACCCTTCTACACGAAAGTTCACAGTGAGCAGAGATGTTGTTTTTGATGAGATGAGTAGCTGGTATAAACCAGTAAATGTAATGATTGATGTAGATGCACAAAATGGTAATGCTGCACAGAATTCACACAGCAGCAATCACAAAATATTAGTGGACCTGGAGTGTCCTCTAGCAGTGGTTCACATACTTCGCCATGGACAGGCATATTGAGATCAGGAGAATCTCCTCAAAGCAATGCAGAGAGTGGTATGCAGGTATCACGAAAAGGAAAAGAGAAGGTAGATCAGCCCATGTTTGATGTGAATGCAGGTCACTCTTATGTGGATGGTTTTGCGCAGGTTTACTAGGGTTAGGTATCTTGTGGATAGGCTGAAATATGATGGATTTACAGCCATTCACTATGCCTATATGGTCAAAGTGATACAGGAACCAGAACCCACTTCTTTTGAGCAAGCCATGGGAAATGAAAAATGGGAGAAAGCCATGGATGAAGAAATGGATGCCTTGGATGCAAATGCTACATGGGAATTGGTGCCTTTGCATAAAGACAAGAATGCAATTGGCTGTAAGTGGGTTTATAAGATCAAGCACAATGCAGATGGTTCTGTGAATAGATACAAGGCAAGATTAGTTGTCAAGGGGTATGCATAGACATATGGCATTGATTATGAAGAAACTTTCAGCTCAGTTGCAAGGATGGCAACCGTAAGAGTAGCCATTGCTATGGCTGCATCAACGGGATGGTCTTTACATCAGATGGATGTAAAGAATGCCTTCTTGCATGGTGATTTGCAAGAAGAGGTCTTTATGGAGCAGCCAGCAGGTTATGTTCATGCTATTCATCCTAAGTTTGTTTACAGGTTGAAGAAAGCCTTGTATGGCTTGAAGCACAAGCACCTAGAGCATGGTCTGACAAGATAGGATAGTATCTTGTCACTATTGGCTTTCAGATTTCCAAGGCAGATTTCTCACTCTATGTGAGAAAAACAGAGAAAGGGATTATGTTGCTTGTCATTTATGTTGATGATTTGATCATCACAAGTGATAGTGATGAAGATATCCTTCATGTGAAAATGCTATTGAGACAGAAGTTTGAGATGAAGGATTTGGGAGAGCTACGTTATTTCTTGGGCATTGAGATGATTAGATCACCAAGTGGGATACAGCTCTTGCAGAGGCAGTATGGATTGGACATGCTGTCCAAATATGGGATGACAGGCTGTAAGCCTATTTCAGTTCCTTTGGAGCAGAATGTGAAGCTGAGCACAGATGCAGGTGAGCTTTTGGAAGACCCTACTATGTACAGATGCATAGTAGGAAGTTTGATTTATATGACCATTACCAGGCCAGATCTAAGCTATGCTGTTGGATTGGTAAGTCAGTTTATGCAGGCTCCAAGGAAACCGCATTTGGATGCGGCTAGATGCATACTCAGGTATGTGAAGTCCACATTGCAGTATGGACTATTTTATGAGGCTGGGGTTCAGATACAGTTGCATGGATACACTGATGCTGATTGGGCTGGTAGTATTTCTGATAGACGATCTACCAGTGGATATGTGTTCTCTTTTGGGAGTGCTGCAATCACTTGGAGCAACAAGAAACAGCCTACAGTTGCCTTGTCGAGCACAGAGGCTGAGTACAGGGGTGCAGCAATGGCTGCATGTGAGGTAGCTTGGTTGCATAAGCTACTCTATGATATGCATCAGTCTACAGATGGGCCAGTTGTCATTTATTGTGACAACATGAGCAGTATACACTTGGCAAAGAACCCAGTCTTTCATGCTAGAACAAATAACATTGAGGTGCATTATCACTATGTGCGGGAGAAAGTGTTACTAGGTCTTATTGATCTAGTTTATGTCAGCACAGAGGATCAGGTAGCTGACATCTTCACGAAAGCATTGGGCACAGAGAAGCTGCGCAAGTTTAGAGACCTGCTTGGTGTGCAGGAATTGGGATTGAGTTGTGTGCTAGCGTTTGATGAAATTATAGATCTTTTCAAGTAGAGTTCAATAGCCTAGGGAACAAGATCAAGAGGAAGAGAGGATTACAAAGAATATTAATATCTCCTAAGTGTACAAGAGATCTATAATTTCATGGAAGCCTATGTTGTGTGCTAGCCTTTGATGAAATTATAGATCTTTCCAAGTACACTTTGGCACCCATTGGAAAAGTAAAGAAAATCAGATTGGATGGTGAGTTTGTTTCTATAGAGTTTGGAGATTTTTGCAAGAGCAAAGGGATCAAGTGACAAATGATGACACCACATATGCCTTAGCAAAATTCGGTTGTTGAATGCCAAATGCAGACCATGGTGGAGATGGGGAGGTGTATGTTGAAAGGTGCTGGACTGCCAAACCACTTTTGGGCTGAGGCTATCAATACTATGGTTTACATCCTTAATCATAGCTATACAAAGGCATCCAAAGGTAAAACACCACATGAGGCTTACAGCAGTAAGAAGCCATCTGTCTCCCACTTCAGAACGTTTGGGTTTGAATGCTATGCGCATGTACTAAACAAAGAGAGAAACAAGCTACAACCAAAAAGCACCAAATGTGTCTTCTTAGGCTATTGTGATGAGAAGAAACCCTATAAGTTGTATGACCAAGAGGCAAAGAAGATCATAGCGAGCCGCGATGTGGTGTTCAGGGAGCAGCCACATGCACTGGAGGTAGAGAAGAGCTCTTCCACTTTATCATCAAGCGAAGAGGTAATTCACTATGGACCTATCCCAAGAGCTATAAAGGAGGAGCAAATATCAGATGATGAAGGTATAAGTCACCAACCTATTGCTACACCACCGAAAAATCCATTGCCACGATGGGTAAGACAACTCTATGACCATGATAACCAGATGCCTATGTCTATTGAGTAGCATGCAGGTGGACCAAGGCGGTCTCAGAGAATCGAGGAGCAAAGGAGGGCTTCTGCTCACATACTCAATATTGCCTTGATGGCTGAGATTATTGTAGAAGTAAAGGAACCTGTGAGTTTGGAGGAAGCACTTGTAGACCAAGATTGGAAAATTGCTTATGCAAGTAGAATATGATAGCATCATGAAGAATGAAACGTGGGAGCTAGTAGATCGACCACCTAACAAAAAGGTGATTGGCACTAAGTGGATTTGGAAGGTAAAGTACAAGGTCAATGGGACTTTGGAAAAGTACAAAGCCAGATTGGTTGCACAAGGATTTTTGCAGGTTGAAGGGTTTTCAGGAATCTTTCGCTCCGGTAGCTAGAATGACCACTATTCACATAGTACTGTCGGTGGCTGCTCATAAAAAGTGGCCAATTTATCAAATGGATGTTAAATCAGCATTCTTGAATGGTGACCTCAATGAGGAGGTATACGTGGCTCAACCACCTAGGTTTGAGGGCCCCCATATTAAGAACAAGGTATGTAAGCTGAAGAAGGCTTTGTATGAGCTGAAACAGGCCCCAAGGGCATGGTACCAATGGATAGACAAATTCTTTCATAAATTAAACTTCAAAAGATATGCCTCAGATGCTAACTTGTATGTGTATAAGAAAGGTGGAAAAACTGCTATTATTGTTCTATATGTGGATGATCTCCTTATTACAGGTGACTATGAAGACATGATCCAGCAGACTAGAAAGGCGTTGAGCATAGAGTTTGAGATGAAAGACTTAGGCTTG